>NC_079874.1:15620146-15755146 GCF_023065955.2 Ursus arctos
TGTGTGTTTCTTGTGTATGTGTGTGTTGGTAAAACATTTGTGAGTATGTTAGGGCAGTTCCAAGTGTTGATGGCTCTGCCGAGGCCCAGTGTGCGTACTGTGCTATTAGTGTGACAGTGTGTGTGTGTGTGTGTGTGTTTGGGGAAACCCCACTCTGTCTGCCTGTAACAAAATGTTGATGGGTGTTTGTGTGTGTTTCTTGTGTATGTGTGTGTCGGGACCACGTTTGTTTGTATGTTAGGGCAGATTCAAGTGCCAGTGTGAATGCTGTGTTGTGAGTGTGATAGTGTGTGTGTGTGTGTGTGTTTGCGGAAACCATTGTGCATGACTGTAAGTAAAAGTCAATGGGAGTTTGTGTGTTTCTTGTGTATGTGTGTGTCGGGACCACGTTTTTGAGTATGTTAGGGCAGTTCCAACTGTTGATGGCTATGCCGGGGACCCAGTGTGAGTGCTGTGTTGTGCGTGTGATAGTGTATGTGTGTGTGTGTGTGTGTGTGTTTTGCTGAATACCATTGTGTATGTCTGTAAGAAAAAGTCGTAGGGTGTTTTTGTGTGTTTCTTCTGCATGTGTGTTTCGGGACCACGTTTGTGAATATGTTAAGGTAATTCCAAGTGTTCATGGCTCTGCTGGAGATCCAATGTGAGTGCTCTGTCGTGAGTGTGACTTTTGTGTGTGTGTGTGTGTGTGTGTGTTTGCAGGAAACCATTGTGTATGCCTGCAAGAAAAAGTCGATGGGTGTTTGTGTGTGTTATTTGTATATGTGTGTGTCAGGACCATGTTTGTGATAATGTTAAAGCAGTTCCAAGTGTTGACGGCTGTGTTGGAGACCCAGTGTGAGTGCTTTATTGTGAATGTGATAGTGTGTGTGTGTCTGTGTGTGTTTCAGAACCCCCTGTGTACGCCTGTAAGAAAAACTCAATGGGTGTTTGTGTGTGTTTCTTGTGTATGTGTGTGTCGGGAAAACGTTTGTGAGTATGTTAGGGCAGTTCCAAGTGTTGATGGCTCTGCCGAGGCCGAGTGTGAGTGCTGTGTTGCGAGTGTGACAGTGTGTGTGTGTGTGTGTGTTTTCGGGTAACCATTGTGTATGCCTGTATGAAAAAGTCGATGGTGTATTTGTGTGTTCTTGCGTATTGTGTTTCAGATCCACATTTGTGAGTGTGTGAGGGCAGTTCCAAGTGTTCATGAGTTTGCTGGATATCCAGTGTGAGTGTGTGTTGTGAGTGTGACAGTGTGTGTGCGTGTCTGTGTGTGTGTTTGCAGGAAACCAGTCTGTATGCCTATAAGAAAAATTCCATGGTTGTTTGTGTGTGTGTCTTCTGTATGTGTGTGTCGGGACCACATTTGTGAATATGTTAGGGCAGTTCCAAGTGTTGATGGCTCTGCTGGAGACCCAGTGAGAGTGCTGGGTTGTGAGTGTGACAGTGTGTGTGTCTGTGTGTGTGTGTGTGTTTGGGGGAACCCCACAGTGTATGCTTCTAAGAAAAAGTCGATGGGTGTTTGTGTGTGTTTCTTGTGTATGTGTGTGTCGGGACCACGTATGTGAGTATGTTGTGGCAGTTCCAAGTGCCAGTGTGAATGCTGTGTTGTGAGTGTGGCAGTGTGTGTTTCTGTGTGTGTTTGTGTTGGCGGGAAAACATTGTGTATGCCTGTAAGAATAAGGCGATGGATGTTTGTGTGAGTTTCATGTGTATGTGTGTGTCGCGACCACATTTGTCAATATTTTAGGGCAGTTCCAAGTGTTGATGGTTCTGCTGGATACCCATTGTGAGTGCTGTGTTGTAAGTGTGACCGTGTGTTTGTGTGTGTTCGCGGGAAACCGTTGTGTATGCCTGTAAGAAAAAGTCGATGGGTGTTTGTGTGTGTTTCTTGTGTATGTGTGTGTCGGTAAAACATTTGTGAGTATGTTAGGGCAGTTCCAAGTGTTGATGGCTCTGCCGAGGCCCAGTTTGCGTACTGTGCTGTTAGTGTGACAGTGTGTGTGTGTGTGTGTGTGTGTGTGTTTGGGGAAACCCCACTCTGTCTGCCTGTAACAAAAAGTTGATGGGTGTTTGTGTGTGTTTCTTCTGTATGTGTGTGTCGGGACCACGTTTGTTTGTATGTTAGGGCAGATTCAAGTGCCACTGTGAATGGTGTGTTGTGAGTGTGATAGTGTGTGTGTGTGTGTGTTTGCGGAAACCATTGTGCATGACTGTAAGTAAAAGTGAATGGGAGTTTGTGTGTTTCTTGTGTATGTGTGTGTCGGGACCACGTTTGTGAGTATGTTAGGGCAGTTCCAACTGTTGATGGCTATGCCCGGGACCCAGCGTGAGTGCTGTGTTGTGCGTGTGATAGTGTATGTGTGTGTGTGTGTGTGTGTGTTTTGCTGGATACCATTGTGTATGTCTGTAAGAAAAAGTCGTAGGGTGTTTTTGTGTGTTTCTTCTGCATGTGTGTTTCGGGACCACGTTTGTGAATATGTTAAGGTAATTCCAAGTGTTCATGGCTCTGCTGGAGATCCAATGTGAGTGCTCTGTCGTGAGTGTGACTTTTGTGTGTGTGTGTGTGTGTGTGTTTGCAGGAAACCATTGTGTATGCCTGCAAGAAAAAGTCGATGGGTGTTTGTGTGTGTTATTTGTATATGTGTGTGTCAGGACCATGTTTGTGATAATGTTAAAACAGTTCCAAGTGTTGACGGCTGTGTTGGAGACCCAGTGTGAGTGCTGTGTTGTGAGTGTGATAGTGTGTGTGTGTCTGTGTGTGTTTCAGAACCCCCTGTGTACGCCTGTAAGAAAAATTCCATGGGTGTTTGTGTGTGTTTCTTGTGTATGTGTGTGTCGGGAAAACGTTTGTGAGTATGTTAGGGCAGTTCCAAGTGTTGATGGCTCTGCCGAGGCCCAGTGTGAGTGCTGTGTTGCGAGTGTGACAGTGTGTGTGTGTGTGTGTGTGTGTTTTCCGGTAACCATTGTGTATGCCTGTATGAAAAAGTCGATGGGTGTATTTGTGTGTTCTTGCGTATTGTGTTTCAGATCCACATTTGTGAGTGTGTGAGGGCAGTTCCAAGTGTTCATGAGTTTGCTGGATATCCAGTGTGAGTGTGTGTTGTGAGTGTGACAGTGTGTGTGCGTGTCTGTGTGTGTGTTTGCAGGAAATCAGTCTGTATGCCTATAAGAAAAATTCGATGGGTGTTTGTGTGTGTTTCTTCTGTATGTGTGTGTCGGGACCACATTTGTGAATATGTTAGGGCAGTTCCAAGTGTTGATGGCTCTGCTGGAGACCCAGTGAGAGTGCTGTGTTGTGAGTGTGACAGTGTGTGTGTGTCTGTGTGTGTGTGTGTGTTTGGGGGAACCCCACAGTGTATGCTTCTAAGAAAAAGTCGATGGGTGTTTGTGTGTGTTTCTTGTGTATGTGTTTGTCGGGACCACGTATGTGAGTATGTTGTGGCAGTTCCAAGTGCCAGTGTGAATGCTGTGTTGTGAGTGTGGCAGTGTGTGTTTTTGTGTGTGTTTGTGTTGGGGGAAAACATTTTGTTTGCCTGTAAGAATAAGGCGATGGATGTTTGTGTGAGTTTCATGTGTATGTGTGTGTCGCGACCACATTTGTCAATATTTTAGGGCAGTTCCAAGTGTTGATGGTTCTGCTGGATACCCATTGTGAGTGCTGTGTTGTAAGTGTGACTGTGTGTGTGTGTGTTCGCGAGAAACCGTTGTGTATGCCTGTAAGAAAAAGTCGATGGGTGTTTGTGTGTGTTTCTTTTGTATGTGTGTGTTGGTAAAACATTTGTGAGTATGTTAGGGCAGTTCCAAGTGTTGATGGCTCTGCCGAGGCCCAGTGTGCGTACTGTGCTATTAGTGTGACAGTGTGTGTGTGTGTGTGTGTGTGTTTGGGGAAACCCCACTCTGTCTGCCTGTAACAAAATGTTGATGGGTGTTTGTGTGTGTTTCTTGTGTATGTGTGTGTCGGGACCACGTTTGTTTGTATGTTAGGGCAGATTCAAGTGCCAGTGTGAATGCTGTGTTGTGAGTGTGATAGTGTGTGTGTGTGTGTGTGTGTTTGCGGAAACCATTGTGCATGACTGTAAGTAAAAGTCAATGGGAGTTTGTGTGTTTCTTGTGTATGTGTGTGTCGGGACCACGTTTGTGACTATGTTAGGGCAGTTCCAACTGTTGATGGCTATGCCGGGGACCCAGTGTGAGTGCTGTGTTGTGCGTGTGATAGTGTATGTGTGTGTGTGTGTGTGTGTGTTTTGCTGAATACCATTGTGTATGTCTGTAAGAAAAAGTCGTAGGGTGTTTTTGTGTGTTTCTTCTGCATGTGTGTTTCGGGACCACGTTTGTGAATATGTTAAGGTAATTCCAAGTGTTCATGGCTCTGCTGGAGATCCAATGTGAGTGCTCTGTCGTGAGTGTGACTTTTGTGTGTGTGTGTGTGTGTGTGTGTTTGCAGGAAACCATTGTGTATGCCTGCAAGGAAAAGTCGATGGGTGTTTGTGTGTGTTATTTGTATATGTGTGTGTCAGGACCATGTTTGTGATAATGTTAAAGCAGTTCCAAGTGTTGACGGCTGTGTTGGAGACCCAGTGTGAGTGCTTTATTGTGAATGTGATAGTGTGTGTGTGTCTGTGTGTGTTTCAGAACCCCCTGTGTACGCCTGTAAGAAAAACTCAATGGGTGTTTGTGTGTGTTTCTTGTGTATGTGTGTGTCGGGAAAACGTTTGTGAGTATGTTAGGGCAGTTCCAAGTGTTGATGGCTCTGCCGAGGCCGAGTGTGAGTGCT
Source organism: Ursus arctos (assembly GCF_023065955.2). Lineage (NCBI taxonomy): Eukaryota > Metazoa > Chordata > Mammalia > Carnivora > Ursidae > Ursus > Ursus arctos. Next base: position 15,624,900 of record NC_079874.1, read on the forward strand.
GTGTTGCGAGTGTGACAGTGTGTGTGTGTGTGTGTGTTTTCGGGTAACCATTGTGTATGCCTGTATGAAAAAGTCGATGGGTGTATTTGTGTGTTCTTGCGTATTGTGTTTCAGATCCACATTTGTGAGTGTGTGAGGGCAGTTCCAAGTGTTCATGAGTTTGCTGGATATCCAGTGTGAGTGTGTGTTGTGAGTGTGACAGTGTGTGTGCGTGTCTGTGTGTGTGTTTGCAGGAAACCAGTCTGTATGCCTATAAGAAAATCCATGGTTGTTTGTGTGTGTGTCTTCTGTATGTGTGTGTCGGGACCACATTTGTGAATATGTTAGGGCAGTTCCAAGTGTTGATGGCTCTGCTGGAGACCCAGTGAGAGTGCTGTGTTGTGAGTGTGACAGTGTGTGTGTGTCTGTGTGTGTGTGTGTGTTTGGGGGAACCCCACAGTGTATGCTTCTAAGAAAAAGTCGATGGGTGTTTGTGTGTGTTTCTTGTGTATGTGTGTGTCGGGACCACGTATGTGAGTATGTTGTGGCAGTTCCAAGTGCCAGTGTGAATGCTGTGTTGTGAGTGTGGCAGTGTGTGTTTCTGTGTGTGTTTGTGTTGGCGGGAAAACATTGTGTATGCCTGTAAGAATAAGGCGATGGATGTTTGTGTGAGTTTCATGTGTATGTGTGTGTCGCGACCACATTTGTCAATATTTTAGGGCAGTTCCAAGTGTTGATGGTTCTGCTGGATACCCATTGTGAGTGCTGTGTTGTAAGTGTGACTGTGTGTTTGTGTGTGTTCGCGGGAAACCGTTGTGTATGCCTGTAAGAAAAAGTCGATGGGTGTTTGTGTGTGTTTCTTGTGTATGTGTGTGTCAGTAAAACATTTGTGAGTATGTTAGGGCAGTTCCAAGTGTTGATGGCTCTGCCGAGGCCCAGTGTGCGTACTGTGCTGTTAGTGTGACAGTGTGTGTGTGTGTGTGTGTGTGTGTGTGTTTGGGGAAACCCCACTCTGTCTCCCTGTAACAAAAAGTTGATGGGTGTTTGTGTGTGTTTCTTCTGTATGTGTGTGTCGGGACCACGTTTGTTTGTATGTTAGGGCAGATTCAAGTGCCACTGTGAATGGTGTGTTGTGAGTGTGATAGTGTGTGTGTGTGTGTGTTTGCGGAAACCATTGTGCATGACTGTAAGTAAAAGTCAATGGGAGTTTGTGTGTTTCTTGTGTATGTGTGTGTCGGGACCACGTTTGTGAGTATGTTAGGGCAGTTCCAACTGTTGATGGCTATGCCCGGGACCCAGCGTGAGTGCTGTGTTGTGCGTGTGATAGTGTATGTGTGTGTGTGTGTGTGTGTGTGTGTGTTCCGGTAACCATTGTGTATGCCTGTATGAAAAAGTCGATGGGTGTATTTGTGTGTTCTTGCGTATTGTGTTTCAGATCCACATTTGTGAGTGTGTGAGGGCAGTTCCAAGTGTTCATGAGTTTGCTGGATATCCAGTGTGAGTGTGTGTTGTGAGTGTGACAGTGTGTGTGCGTGTCTGTGTGTGTGTTTGCAGGAAACCAGTCTGTATGCCTATAAGAAAAATTCGATGGGTGTTTGTGTGTGTTTCTTCTGTATGTGTGTGTCGGGACCACATTTGTGAATATGTTAGGGCAGTTCCAAGTGTTGATGGCTCTGCTGGAGACCCAGTGAGAGTGCTGTGTTGTGAGTGTGATAGTGTGTGTGTGTCTCTGTGTGTGTGTGTGTTTGGGGGAACCCCACAGTGTATGCTTCTAAGAAAAAGTCGATGGGTGTTTGTGTGTGTTTCTTGTGTATGTGTGTGTCGGGACCACGTATGTGAGTATGTTGTGGCAGTTCCAAGTGCCAGTGTGAATGCTGTGTTGTGAGTGTGGCAGTGTGTGTTTATGTGTGTGTTTGTGTTGGCGGGAAAACATTGTGTATGCCTGTAAGAATAAGTCGATGGATGTGTGTGTGAGTTTCATGTGTATGTGTGTGTCGCGACCACATTTGTCAATATTTTAAGGCAGTTCCAAGTGTTGATGGTTCTGCTGGATACCATTGTGAGTGCTGTGTTGTAAGTGTGACTGTGTGTGTGTGTGTGTTCACGGGAAACCGTTGTGTGCCTGTAAGAAAAAGTCGATGGGTGTTTGTGTGTGTTTCTTGTTTATGTGTGTGTCGGGAAAACGTTTGTGAGTATGTTAGGGCAGTTCCAAGTGTTGATGGCTCTGCGAGGGCCCAGTGTGCGTACTGTGCTGTTAGTGTGACAGTGTGTGTCTGTGTGTGTGTGTGTGTGTTAGGGGGAACCCCACAGTGTATGCTTCTAAGAAAAAGTCGATGGGTGTTTGTGTGTGCTTCTTGTGTATGTGTGTGTCGGGACCACGTTTGTTTGTATGTTAGGGCAGATTCAAGTGCCAGTGTGAATGCTGTGTTGTGAGTGTGATAGTGTGTGTGTGTGTGTGTTTGCGGAAACCATTGTGCATGACTGTAAGTAAAAGTCAATGGGAGTTTGTGTGTGTTTCTTGTGTATGTGTGTGTCGGGAAAACGTTTGTGAGTATGTTAGGGCAGTTCCAGTGTTGATGGCTCTGCCGAGGCCCAGTGTGAGTGCTGTGTTGCGAGTGTGACAGTGTGTGTGTGTGTGTGTTTTTGGGTAACCATTGTGCATGCCTGTATGAAAAAGTCGATGGGTGTATTTGTGTGTTCTTGCGTATTGTGTTTCAGATCCACATTTGTGAGTGTGTGAGGGCAGTTCCAAGTGTTGATGGCTCTGCTGGATACGCACTGTGAGTGCTGTGTTGTGAGTGTGATAGTGTGTGCGTGTGTGTTTGCGGGAAACCATTGTGTACGCCTGTAACAAAATGTCGATGGGTGTTTGTGTGTTTCTTGTGTATGTCTGTGTTGGGAAAACGTTTGTGAGTATGTTAGGGCAGTTCCAAGTGTTGATGTCTCTGCCGAGGTACAGAGTGAGTGCTGTGTTGTGAGTGTGAGTGTGTGTGTGTGTGTGTGTGTTTTCGGGTAACCATTGTGTATGCCTGTATGAAAAAGTCGATGGGTGTATTTGTGTGTTCTTGCGTATTGTGTTTCAGATCCACATTTGTGAGTGTGTGAGGGCAGTTCCAAGTGTTCATGAGTTTGCTGGATATCCAGTGTGAGTGTGTGTTGTGAGTGTGACAGTGTGTGTGCGTGTCTGTGTGTGTGTTTGCAGGAAACCAGTCTGTATGCCTATAAGAAAAATTCCATGGTTGTTTGTGTGTGTGTCTTCTGTATGTGTGTGTCGGGACCACATTTGTGAATATGTTAGGGCAGTTCCAAGTGTTGATGGCTCTGCTGGAGACCCAGTGAGAGTGCTGTGTTGTGAGTGTGACAGTGTGTGTGTGTCTGTGTGTGTGTGTGTGTTTGGGGGAACCCCACAGTGTATGCTTCTAAGAAAAAGTCGATGGGTGTTTGTGTGTGTTTCTTGTGTATGTGTGTGTCGGGACCACGTATGTGAGTATGTTGTGGCAGTTCCAAGTGCCAGTGTGAATGCTGTGTTGTGAGTGTGGCAGTGTGTGTTTCTGTGTGTGTTTGTGTTGGCGGGAAAACATTGTGTATGCCTGTAAGAATAAGGCGATGGATGTTTGTGTGAGTTTCATGTGTATGTGTGTGTCGCGACCACATTTGTCAATATTTTAGGGCAGTTCCAAGTGTTGATGGTTCTGCTGGATACCCATTGTGAGTGCTGTGTTGTAAGTGTGACTGTGTGTTTGTGTGTGTTCGCGGGAAACCGTTGTGTATGCCTGTAAGAAAAAGTCGATGGGTGTTTGTGTGTGTTTCTTGTGTATGTGTGTGTCGGTAAAACATTTGTGAGTATGTTAGGGCAGTTCCAAGTGTTGATGGCTCTGCCGAGGCCCAGTGTGCGTACTGTGCTGTTAGTGTGACAGTGTGTGTGTGTGTGTGTGTGTGTGTTTGGGGAAACCCCACTCTGTCTGCCTGTAACAAAAAGTTGATGGGTGTTTGTGTGTGTTTCTTCTGTATGTGTGTGTCGGGACCACGTTTGTTTGTATGTTAGGGCAGATTCAAGTGCCACTGTGAATGGTGTGTTGTGAGTGTGATAGTGTGTGTGTGTGTGTGTTTGCGGAAACCATTGTGCATGACTGTAAGTAAAAGTCAATGGGAGTTTGTGTGTTTCTTGTGTATGTGTGTGTCGGGACCACGTTTGTGAGTATGTTAGGGCAGTTCCAACTGTTGATGGCTATGCCCGGGACCCAGCGTGAGTGCTGTGTTGTGCGTGTGATAGTGTATGTGTGTGTGTGTGTGTGTGTGTTTTGCTGGATACCATTGTGTATGTCTGTAAGAAAAAGTCGTAGGGTGTTTTTGTGTGTTTCTTCTGCATGTGTGTTTCGGGACCACGTTTGTGAATATGTTAAGGTAATTCCAAGTGTTCATGGCTCTGCTGGAGATCCAATGTGAGTGCTCTGTCGTGAGTGTGACTTTTGTGTGTGTGTGTGTGTGTGTGTTTGCAGGAAACCATTGTGTATGCCTGCAAGAAAAAGTCGATGGGTGTTTGTGTGTGTTATTTCTTTATGTGTGTGTCAGGACCATGTTTGTGATAATGTTAAAACAGTTCCAAGTGTTGACGGCTGTGTTGGAGACCCAGTGTGAGTGCTGTGTTGTGAGTGTGATAGTGTGTGTGTGTCTGTGTGTGTTTCAGAACCCCCTGTGTACGCCTGTAAGAAAAATTCCATGGGTGTTTGTGTGTGTTTCTTGTGTATGTGTGTGTCGGGAAAACGTTTGTGAGTATGTTAGGGCAGTTCCAAGTGTTGATGGCTCTGCCGAGGCCCAGTGTGAGTGCTGTGTTGCGAGTGTGACAGTGTGTGTGTGTGTGTGTGTGTGTTTTCCGGTAACCATTGTGTATGCCTGTATGAAAAAGTCGATGGGTGTATTTGTGTGTTCTTGCGTATTGTGTTTCAGATCCACATTTGTGAGTGTGTGAGGGCAGTTCCAAGTGTTCATGAGTTTGCTGGATATCCAGTGTGAGTGTGTGTTGTGAGTGTGACAGTGTGTGTGCGTGTCTGTGTGTGTGTTTGCAGGAAATCAGTCTGTATGCCTATAAGAAAAATTCGATGGGTGTTTGTGTGTGTTTCTTCTGTATGTGTGTGTCGGGACCACATTTGTGAATATGTTAGGGCAGTTCCAAGTGTTGATGGCTCTGCTGGAGACCCAGTGAGAGTGCTGTGTTGTGAGTGTGACAGTGTGTGTGTGTCTGTGTGTGTGTGTGTGTTTGGGGGAACCCCACAGTGTATGCTTCTAAGAAAAAGTCGATGGGTGTTTGTGTGTGTTTCTTGTGTATGTGTGTGTCGGGACCACGTATGTGAGTATGTTGTGGCAGTTCCAAGTGCCAGTGTGAATGCTGTGTTGTGAGTGTGGCAGTGTGTGTTTTTGTGTGTGTTTGTGTTGGGGGAAAACATTTTGTTTGCCTGTAAGAATAAGGCGATGGATGTTTGTGTGAGTTTCATGTGTATGTGTGTGTCGCGACCACATTTGTCAATATTTTAGGGCAGTTCCAAGTGTTGATGGTTCTGCTGGATACCCATTGTGAGTGCTGTGTTGTAAGTGTGACTGTGTGTGTGTGTGTTCGCGGGAAACCGTTGTGTATGCCTGTAAGAAAAAGTCGATGGGTGTTTGTGTGTGTTTCTTGTGTATGTGTGTGTTGGTAAAACATTTGTGAGTATGTTAGGGCAGTTCCAAGTGTTGATGGCTCTGCCGAGGCCCAGTGTGCGTACTGTGCTATTAGTGTGACAGTGTGTGTGTGTGTGTGTGTGTTTGGGGAAACCCCACTCTGTCTGCCTGTAACAAAATGTTGATGGGTGTTTGTGTGTGTTTCTTGTGTATGTGTGTGTCGGGACCACGTTTGTTTGTATGTTAGGGCAGATTCAAGTGCCAGTGTGAATGCTGTGTTGTGAGTGTGATAGTGTGTGTGTGTGTGTGTGTTTGCGGAAACCATTGTGCATGACTGTAAGTAAAAGTCAATGGGAGTTTGTGTGTTTCTTGTGTATGTGTGTGTCGGGACCACGTTTGTGAGTATGTTAGGGCAGTTCCAACTGTTGATGGCTATGCCGGGGACCCAGTGTGAGTGCTGTGTTGTGCGTGTGATAGTGTATGTGTGTGTCTGTGTGTGTGTGTTTTGCTGAATACCATTGTGTATGTCTGTAAGAAAAATTCGTAGGGTGTTTTTGTGTGTTTCTTCTGCATGTGTGTTTCGGGACCACGTTTGTGAATATGTTAAGGTAATTCCAAGTGTTCATGGCTCTGCTGGAGATCCAATGTGAGTGCTCTGTCGTGAGTGTGACTTTTGTGTGTGTGTGTGTGTGTGTGTGTTTGCAGGAAACCATTGTGTATGCCTGCAAGAAAAAGTCGATGGGTGTTTGTGTGTGTTATTTGTATATGTGTGTGTCAGGACCATGTTTGTGATAATGTTAAAGCAGTTCCAAGTGTTGACGGCTGTGTTGGAGACCCAGTGTGAGTGCTTTACTGTGAATGTGATAGTGTGTGTGTGTCTGTGTGTGTTTCAGAACCCCCTGTGTACGCCTGTAAGAAAAACTCAATGGGTGTTTGTGTGTGTTTCTTGTGTATGTGTGTGTCGGGAAAACGTTTGTGAGTATGTTAGGGCAGTTCCAAGTGTTGATGGCTCTGCCGAGGCCGAGTGTGAGTGCTGTGTTGCGAGTGTGACAGTGTGTGTGTGTGTGTGTGTTTTCCGGTAACCATTGTGTATGCCTGTATGAAAAAGTCGATGGGTGTATTTGTGTGTTCTTGCGTATTGTGTTTCAGATCCACATTTGTGAGTGTGTGAGGGCAGTTCCAAGTGTTCATGAGTTTGCTGGATATCCAGTGTGAGTGTGTGTTGTGAGTGTGACAGTGTGTGTGCGTGTCTGTGTGTGTGTTTGCAGGAAACCAGTCTGTATGCCTATAAGAAAAATTCGATGGGTGTTTGTGTGTGTTTCTTCTGTATGTGTGTGTCGGGACCACATTTGTGAATATGTTAGGGCAGTTCCAAGTGTTGATGGCTCTGCTGGAGACCCAGTGAGAGTGCTGTGTTGTGAGTGTGACAGTGTGTGTGTGTCTGTGTGTGTGTGTGTGTTTGGGGGAACCCCACAGTGTATGCTTCTAAGAAAAAGTCGATGGGTGTTTGTGTGTGTTTCTTGTGTATGTGTGTGTCGGGACCACGTATGTGAGTATGTTGTGGCAGTTCCAAGTGCCAGTGTGAATGCTGTGTTGTGAGTGTGGCAGTGTGTGTTTCTGTGTGTGTTTGTGTTGGCGGGAAAACATTGTGTATGCCTGTAAGAATAAGGCGATGGATGTTTGTGTGAGTTTCATGTGTATGTGTGTGTCGCGACCACATTTGTCAATATTTTAGGGCAGTTCCAAGTGTTGATGGTTCTGCTGGATACCCATTGTGAGTGCTGTGTTGTAAGTGTGACTGTGTGTTTGTGTGTGTTCGCGGGAAACCGTTGTGTATGCCTGTAAGAAAAAGTCGATGGGTGTTTGTGTGTGTTTCTTGTGTATGTGTGTGTCGGTAAAACATTTGTGAGTATGTTAGGGCAGTTCCAAGTGTTGATGGCTCTGCCGAGGCCCAGTGTGCGTACTGTGCTGTTAGTGTGACAGTGTGTGTGTGTGTGTGTGTGTGTGTGTTTGGGGAAACCCCACTCTGTCTGCCTGTAACAAAAAGTTGATGGGTGTTTGTGTGTGTTTCTTCTGTATGTGTGTGTCGGGACCACGTTTGTTTGTATGTTAGGGCAGATTCAAGTGCCACTGTGAATGGTGTGTTGTGAGTGTGATAGTGTGTGTGTGTGTGTGTTTGCGGAAACCATTGTGCATGACTGTAAGTAAAAGTCAATGGGAGTTTGTGTGTTTCTTGTGTATGTGTGTGTCGGGACCACGTTTGTGAGTATGTTAGGGCAGTTCCAACTATTGATGGCTATGCCCGGGACCCAGCGTGAGTGCTGTGTTGTGCGTGTGATAGTGTATGTGTGTGTGTGTGTGTGTGTGTTTTGCTGGATACCATTGTGTATGTCTGTAAGAAAAAGTCGTAGGGTGTTTTTGTGTGTTTCTTCTGCATGTGTGTTTCGGGACCACGTTTGTGAATATGTTAAGGTAATTCCAAGTGTTCATGGCTCTGCTGGAGATCCAATGTGAGTGCTCTGTCGTGAGTGTGACTTTTGTGTGTGTGTGTGTGTGTGTTTGCAGGAAACCATTGTGTATGCCTGCAAGAAAAAGTCGATGGGTGTTTGTGTGTGTTATTTGTATATGTGTGTGTCAGGACCATGTTTGTGATAATGTTAAAACAGTTCCAAGTGTTGACGGCTGTGTTGGAGACCCAGTGTGAGTGCTGTGTTGTGAGTGTGATAGTGTGTGTGTGTCTGTGTGTGTTTCAGAACCCCCTGTGTACGCCTGTAAGAAAAATTCCATGGGTGTTTGTGTGTGTTTCTTGTGTATGTGTGTGTCGGGAAAACGTTTGTGAGTATGTTAGGGCAGTTCCAAGTGTTGATGGCTCTGCCGAGGCCCAGTGTGAGTGCTGTGTTGCGAGTGTGACAGTGTGTGTGTGTGTGTGTGTGTGTGTTTTCCGGTAACCATTGTGTATGCCTGTATGAAAAAGTCGATGGGTGTATTTGTGTGTTCTTGCGTATTGTGTTTCAGATCCACATTTGTGAGTGTGTGAGGGCAGTTCCAAGTGTTCATGAGTTTGCTGGATATCCAGTGTGAGTGTGTGTTGTGAGTGTGACAGTGTGTGTGCGTGTCTGTGTGTGTGTTTGCAGGAAATCAGTCTGTATGCCTATAAGAAAAATTCGATGGGTGTTTGTGTGTGTTTCTTCTGTATGTGTGTGTCGGGACCACATTTGTGAATATGTTAGGGCAGTTCCAAGTGTTGATGGCTCTGCTGGAGACCCAGTGAGAGTGCTGTGTTGTGAGTGTGACAGTGTGTGTGTGTCTGTGTGTGTGTGTGTGTTTGGGGGAACCCCACAGTGTATGCTTCTAAGAAAAAGTCGATGGGTGTTTGTGTGTGTTTCTTGTGTATGTGTGTGTCGGGACCACGTATGTGAGTATGTTGTGGCAGTTCCAAGTGCCAGTGTGAATGCTGTGTTGTGAGTGTGGCAGTGTGTGTTTTTGTGTGTGTTTGTGTTGGGGGAAAACATTTTGTTTGCCTGTAAGAATAAGGCGATGGATGTTTGTGTGAGTTTCATGTGTATGTGTGTGTCGCGACCACATTTGTCAATATTTTAGGGCAGTTCCAAGTGTTGATGGTTCTGCTGGATACCCATTGTGAGTGCTGTGTTGTAAGTGTGACTGTGTGTGTGTGTGTTCGCGGGAAACCGTTGTGTATGCCTGTAAGAAAAAGTCGATGGGTGTTTGTGTGTGTTTCTTGTGTATGTGTGTGTTGGTAAAACATTTGTGAGTATGTTAGGGCAGTTCCAAGTGTTGATGGCTCTGCCGAGGCCCAGTGTGCGTACTGTGCTATTAGTGTGACAGTGTGTGTGTGTGTGTGTGTGTTTGGGGAAACCCCACTCTGTCTGCCTGTAACAAAATGTTGATGGGTGTTTGTGTGTGTTTCTTGTGTATGTGTGTGTCGGGACCACGTTTGTTTGTATGTTAGGGCAGATTCAAGTGCCAGTGTGAATGCTGTGTTGTGAGTGTGATAGTGTGTGTGTGTGTGTGTGTTTGCGGAAACCATTGTGCATGACTGTAAGTAAAAGTCAATGGGAGTTTGTGTGTTTCTTGTGTATGTGTGTGTCGGGACCACGTTTGTGAGTATGTTAGGGCAGTTCCAACTGTTGATGGCTATGCCGGGGACCCAGTGTGAGTGCTGTGTTGTGCGTGTGATAGTGTATGTGTGTGTGTGTGTGTGTGTGTTTTGCTGAATACCATTGTGTATGTCTGTAAGAAAAAGTCGTAGGGTGTTTTTGTGTGTTTCTTCTGCATGTGTGTTTCGGGACCACGTTTGTGAATATGTTAAGGTAATTCCAAGTGTTCATGGCTCTGCTGGAGATCCAATGTGAGTGCTCTGTCGTGAGTGTGACTTTTGTGTGTGTGTGTGTGTGTGTGTGTTTGCAGGAAACCATTGTGTATGCCTGCAAGAAAAAGTCGATGGGTGTTTGTGTGTGTTATTTGTATATGTGTGTGTCAGGACCATGTTTGTGATAATGTTAAAGCAGTTCCAAGTGTTGACGGCTGTGTTGGAGACCCAGTGTGAGTGCTTTATTGTGAATGTGATAGTGTGTGTGTGTCTGTGTGTGTTTCAGAACCCCCTGTGTACGCCTGTAAGAAAAACTCAATGGGTGTTTGTGTGTGTTTCTTGTGTATGTGTGTGTCGGGAAAACGTTTGCGAGTATGTTAGGGCAGTTCCAAGTGTTGATGGCTCTGCCGAGGCCGAGTGTGAGTGCTGTGTTGCGAGTGTGACAGTGTGTGTGTGTGTGTGTGTTTTCCGGTAACCATTGTGTATGCCTGTATGAAAAAGTCGATGGGTGTATTTGTGTGTTCTTGCGTATTGTGTTTCAGATCCACATTTGTGAGTGTGTGAGGGCAGTTCCAAGTGTTCATGAGTTTGCTGGATATCCAGTGTGAGTGTGTGTTGTGAGTGTGACAGTGTGTGTGCGTGTCTGTGTGTGTGTTTGCAGGAAATCAGTCTGTATGCCTATAAGAAAAATTCGATGGGTGTTTGTGTGTGTGTCTTCTGTATGTGTGTGTCGGGACCACATTTGTGAATATGTTAGGGCAGTTCCAAGTGTTGATGGCTCTGCTGGAGACCCAGTGAGAGTGCTGTGTTGTGAGTGTGACAGTGTGTGTGTGTCTGTGTGTGTGTGTGTGTTTGGGGGAACCCCACAGTGTATGCTTCTAAGAAAAAGTCGATGGGTGTTTGTGTGTGTTTCTTGTGTATGTGTGTGTCGGGACCACGTATGTGAGTATGTTGTGGCAGTTCCAAGTGCCAGTGTGAATGCTGTGTTGTGAGTGTGGCAGTGTGTGTTTCTGTGTGTGTTTGTGTTGGCGGGAAAACATTGTGTATGCCTGTAAGAATAAGGCGATGGATGTTTGTGTGAGTTTCATGTGTATGTGTGTGTCGCGACCACATTTGTCAATATTTTAGGGCAGTTCCAAGTGTTGATGGTTCTGCTGGATACCCATTGTGAGTGCTGTGTTGTAAGTGTGACTGTGTGTTTGTGTGTGTTCGCGGGAAACCGTTGTGTATGCCTGTAAGAAAAAGTCGATGGGTGTTTGTGTGTGTTTCTTGTGTATGTGTGTGTCGGTAAAACATTTGTGAGTATGTTAGGGCAGTTCCAAGTGTTGATGGCTCTGCCGAGGCCCAGTGTGCGTACTGTGCTGTTAGTGTGACAGTGTGTGTGTGTGTGTGTGTGTGTGTGTGTTTGGGGAAACCCCACTCTGTCTGCCTGTAACAAAAAGTTGATGGGTGTTTGTGTGTGTTTCTTCTGTATGTGTGTGTCGGGACCACGTTTGTTTGTATGTTAGGGCAGATTCAAGTGCCACTGTGAATGGTGTGTTGTGAGTGTGATAGTGTGTGTGTGTGTGTGTTTGCGGAAACCATTGTGCATGACTGTAAGTAAAAGTCAATGGGAGTTTGTGTGTTTCTTGTGTATGTGTGTGTCGGGACCACGTTTGTGAGTATGTTAGGGCAGTTCCAACTGTTGATGGCTATGCCCGGGACCCAGCGTGAGTGCTGTGTTGTGCGTGTGATAGTGTATGTGTGTGTGTGTGTGTGTGTGTTTTGCTGGATACCATTGTGTATGTCTGTAAGAAAAAGTCGTAGGGTGTTTTTGTGTGTTTCTTCTGCATGTGTGTTTCGGGACCACGTTTGTGAATATGTTAAGGTAATTCCAAGTGTTCATGGCTCTGCTGGAGATCCAATGTGAGTGCTCTGTCGTGAGTGTGACTTTTGTGTGTGTGTGTGTGTGTGTTTGCAGGAAACCATTGTGTATGCCTGCAAGAAAAAGTCGATGGGTGTTTGTGTGTGTTATTTGTATATGTGTGTGTCAGGACCATGTTTGTGATAATGTTAAAACAGTTCCAAGTGTTGACGGCTGTGTTGGAGACCCAGTGTGAGTGCTGTGTTGTGAGTGTGATAGTGTGTGTGTGTCTGTGTGTGTTTCAGAACCCCCTGTGTACGCCTGTAAGAAAAATTCCATGGGTGTTTGTGTGTGTTTCTTGTGTATGTGTGTGTCGGGAAAACGTTTGTGAGTATGTTAGGGCAGTTCCAAGTGTTGATGGCTCTGCCGAGGCCCAGTGTGAGTGCTGTGTTGCGAGTGTGACAGTGTGTGTGTGTGTGTGTTTTCCGGTAACCATTGTGTATGCCTGTATGAAAAAGTCGATGGGTGTATTTGTGTGTTCTTGCGTATTGTGTTTCAGATCCACATTTGTGAGTGTGTGAGGGCAGTTCCAAGTGTTCATGAGTTTGCTGGATATCCAGTGTGAGTGTGTGTTGTGAGTGTGACAGTGTGTGTGCGTGTCTGTGTGTGTGTTTGGAGGAAACCAGTCTGTATGCCTATAAGAAAAATTCGATGGGTGTTTGTGTGTGTTTCTTCTGTATGTGTGTGTCGGGACCACATTTGTGAATATGTTAGGGCAGTTCCAAGTGTTGATGGCTCTGCTGGAGACCCAGTGAGAGTGCTGTGTTGTGAGTGTGACAGTGTGTGTGTGTCTATGTGTGTGTGTGTGTGTTTGGGGGAACCCCACAGTGTATGCTTCTAAGAAAAAGTCGATGGGTGTTTGTGTGTGTTTCTTGTGTATGTGTGTGTCGGGACCACGTATGTGAGTATGTTGTGGCAGTTCCAAGTGCCAGTGTGAATGCTGTGTTGTGAGTGTGGCAGTGTGTGTTTTTGTGTGTGTTTGTGTTGGGGGAAAACATTTTGTTTGCCTGTAAGAATAAGGCGATGGATGTTTGTGTGAGTTTCATGTGTATGTGTGTGTCGCGACCACATTTGTCAATATTTTAGGGCAGTTCCAAGTGTTGATGGTTCTGCTGGATACCCATTGTGAGTGCTGTGTTGTAAGTGTGACTGTGTGTGTGTGTGTTCGCGGGAAACCGTTGTGTATGCCTGTAAGAAAAAGTCGATGGGTGTTTGTGTGTGTTTCTTGTGTATGTGTGTGTTGGTAAAACATTTGTGAGTATGTTAGGGCAGTTCCAAGTGTTGATGGCTCTGCCGAGGCCCAGTGTGCGTACTGTGCTATTAGTGTGACAGTGTGTGTGTGTGTGTGTGTGTGTGTTTGGGGAAACCCCACTCTGTCTGCCTGTAACAAAATGTTGATGGGTGTTTGTGTGTGTTTCTTGTGTATGTGTGTGTCGGGACCACGTTTGTTTGTATGTTAGGGCAGATTCAAGTGCCAGTGTGAATGCTGTGTTGTGAGTGTGATAGTGTGTGTGTGTGTGTGTGTGTGTTTGCGGAAACCATTGTGCATGACTGTAAGTAAAAGTCAATGGGAGTTTGTGTGTTTCTTGTGTATGTGTGTGTCGGGACCACGTTTGTGAGTATGTTAGGGCAGTTCCAACTGTTGATGGCTATGCCGGGGACCCAGTGTGAGTGCTGTGTTGTGCGTGTGATAGTGTATGTGTGTGTGTGTGTGTGTTTTGCTGAATACCATTGTGTATGTCTGTAAGAAAAAGTCGTAGGGTGTTTTTGTGTGTTTCTTCTGCATGTGTGTTTCGGGACCACGTTTGTGAATATGTTAAGGTAATTCCAAGTGTTCATGGCTCTGCTGGAGATCCAATGTGAGTGCTCTGTCGTGAGTGTGACTTTTGTGTGTGTGTGTGTGTGTGTGTGTTTGCAGGAAACCATTGTGTATGCCTGCAAGAAAAAGTCGATGGGTGTTTGTGTGTGTTATTTGTATATGTGTGTGTCAGGACCATGTTTGTGATAATGTTAAAGCAGTTCCAAGTGTTGACGGCTGTGTTGGAGACCCAGTGTGAGTGCTGTGTTGTGAGTGTGATAGTGTGTGTGTGTCTGTGTGTGTTTCAGAACCCCCTGTGTACGCCTGTAAGAAAAACTCAATGGGTGTTTGTGTGTGTTTCTTGTGTATGTGTGTGTCGGGAAAACGTTTGTGAGTATGTTAGGGCAGTTCCAAGTGTTGATGGCTCTGCCGAGGCCGAGTGTGAGTGCTGTGTTGCGAGTGTGACAGTGTGTGTGTGTGTGTGTGTTTTCCGGTAACCATTGTGTATGCCTGTATGAAAAAGTCGATGGGTGTATTTGTGTGTTCTTGCGTATTGTGTTTCAGATCCACATTTGTGAGTGTGTGAGGGCAGTTCCAAGTGTTCATGAGTTTGCTGGATATCCAGTGTGAGTGTGTGTTGTGAGTGTGACAGTGTGTGTGCGTGTCTGTGTGTGTGTTTGCAGGAAACCAGTCTGTATGCCTATAAGAAAAATTCCATGGGTGTTTGTGTGTGTTTTTTCTGTATGTGTGTGTCGGGACCACATTTGTGAATATGTTAGGGCAGTTCCAAGTGTTGATGGCTCTGCTGGAGACCCAGTGAGAGTGCTGTGTTGTGAGTGTGACAGTGTGTGTGTGTCTGTGTGTGTGTGTGTGTTTGGGGGAACCCCACAGTGTATGCTTCTAAGAAAAAGTCGATGGGTGTTTGTGTGTGTTTCTTGTGTATGTGTGTGTCGGGACCACGTATGTGAGTATGTTGTGGCAGTTCCAAGTGCCAGTGTGAATGCTGTGTTGTGAGTGTGTCAGTGTGTGTTTCTGTGTGTGTTTGTGTTGGCGGGAAAACATTGTGTATGCCTGTAAGAAAAGTCGATGGATGTGTGTGTGAGTTTCATGTGTATGTGTGTGTCGCAACCACATTTGTCAATATTTTAGGGCAGTTCCAAGTGTTGATGGTTCTGCTGGATACCCATTGTGAGTGCTGTGTTGTAAGTGTGACTGTGTGTGTGTGTGTTCACGGGAAACCGTTGTGTATGCCTGTAAGAAAAAGTCGATGGGTGTTTGTGTGTGTTTCTTGTGTATGAGTGTGTCGGTAAAACGTTTGTGAGTATGTTAGGGCAGTTCCAAGTGTTGATGGCTCTGCCGAGGCCCAGTGTGCGTACTGTGCTGTTAGTGTGACAGTGTGTGTGTGTGTGTGTGTGTGTTTGGGGAAACCCCACTCTGTCTGCCTGTAACAAAATGTTGATGGGTGTTTGTGTGTGTTTCTTGTGTATGTGTGTGTCGGGACCACGTTTGTTTGTATGTTAGGGCAGATTCAAGTGCCAGTGTGAATGCTGTGTTGTGAGTGTGATAGTGTGTGTGTGTGTGTTTGCGGAAACCATTGTGCATGACTGTACGTAAAAGTCAATGGGAGTTTGTGTGTGTTTCTTGTTTATGTGTGTGTCGGGACCACGTTTGTGAGTATGTTAGGGCAGTTCCAACTGTTGATGGCTATGCCGGGGACCCAGTGTGAGTGCTGTGTTGTGCGTGTGATAGTGTCTGTGTGTGTGTGTGTGTGTTTTGCTGGATACCATTGTGTATGTCTGTAAGAAAAAGTCGTAGGGTGTTTTTGTGTGTTTCTTCTGCATGTGTGTTTCGGGACCACGTTTGTGAATATGTTAAGGTAATTCCAAGTGTTCATGGCTCTGCTGGAGATCCAATGTGAGTGCTCTGTCGTGAGTGTGACTTTCGTGTGTGTGTGTGTGTGTGTTTGCAGGAAACCATTGTGTATGCCTGCAAGAAAAAGTCGATGGGTGTTTGTGTGTGTTATTTGTATATGTGTGTGTCAGGACCATGTTTGTGATAATGTTAAAACAGTTCCAAGTGTTGACGGCTGTGTTGGAGACCCAGTGTGAGTGCTGTGTTGTGAGTGTGATAGTGTGTGTGTGTCTGTGTGTGTTTCAGAACCCCCTGTGTACGCCTGTAAGAAAAATTCCATGGGTGTTTGTGTGTGTTTCTTGTGTATGTGTGTGTCGGGAAAACGTTTGTGAGTATGTTAGGGCAGTTCCAAGTGTTGATGGCTCTGCCGAGGCCCAGTGTGAGTGCTGTGTTGCGAGTGTGACAGTGTGTGTGTGTGTGTGTGTGTGTTTTCCGGTAACCATTGTGTATGCCTGTATGAAAAAGTCGATGGGTGTATTTGTGTGTTCTTGCGTATTGTGTTTCAGATCCACATTTGTGAGTGTGTGAGGGCAGTTCCAAGTGTTCATGAGTTTGCTGGATATCCAGTGTGAGTGTGTGTTGTGAGTGTGACAGTGTGTGTGCGTGTCTGTGTGTGTGTTTGGAGGAAACCAGTCTGTATGCCTATAAGAAAAATTCGATGGGTGTTTGTGTGTGTTTCTTCTGTATGTGTGTGTCGGGACCACATTTGTGAATATGTTAGGGCAGTTCCAAGTGTTGATGGCTCTGCTGGAGACCCAGTGAGAGTGCTGTGTTGTGAGTGTGACAGTGTGTGTGTGTCTGTGTGTGTGTGTGTGTGTTTGGGGGAACCCCACAGTGTATGCTTCTAAGAAAAAGTCGATGGGTGTTTGTGTGTGTTTCTTGTGTATGTGTGTGTCGGGACCACGTATGTGAGTATGTTGTGGCAGTTCCAAGTGCCAGTGTGAATGCTGTGTTGTGAGTGTGGCAGTGTGTGTTTTTGTGTGTGTTTGTGTTGGGGGAAAACATTTTGTTTGCCTGTAAGAATAAGGCGATGGATGTTTGTGTGAGTTTCATGTGTATGTGTGTGTCGCGACCACATTTGTCAATATTTTAGGGCAGTTCCAAGTGTTGATGGTTCTGCTGGATACCCATTGTGAGTGCTGTGTTGTAAGTGTGACTGTGTGTGTGTGTGTTCGCGGGAAACCGTTGTGTATGCCTGTAAGA
Organism: Ursus arctos; assembly: GCF_023065955.2. Taxonomy (NCBI): domain Eukaryota; kingdom Metazoa; phylum Chordata; class Mammalia; order Carnivora; family Ursidae; genus Ursus; species Ursus arctos. The sequence continues at coordinate 15,641,679 of NC_079874.1, forward strand.
AAAAGTCGATGGGTGTTTGTGTGTGTTTCTTGTGTATGTGTGTGTTGGTAAAACATTTGTGAGTATGTTAGGGCAGTTCCAAGTGTTGATGGCTCTGCCGAGGCCCAGTGTGCGTACTGTGCTATTAGTGTGACAGTGTGTCTGTGTGTGTGTGTGTGTTTGGGGAAACCCCACTCTGTCTGCCTGTAACAAAATGTTGATGGGTGTTTGTGTGTGTTTCTTCTGTATGTGTGTGTCGGGACCACGTTTGTTTGTATGTTAGGGCAGATTCAAGTGCCAGTGTGAATGCTGTGTTGTGAGTGTGATAGTGTGTGTGTGTGTGTGTGTTTGCGGAAACCATTGTGCATGACTGTAAGTAAAAGTCAATGGCAGTTTGTGTGTTTCTTGTGTATGTGTGTGTCGGGACCACGTTTGTGAGTATGTTAGGGCAGTTCCAACTGTTGATGGCTATGCCGGGGACCCAGTGTGAGTGCTGTGTTGTGCGTGTGATAGTGTATGTGTGTGTGTGTGTGTGTGTTTTGCTGAATACCATTGTGTATGTCTGTAAGAAAAAGTCGTAGGGTGTTTTTGTGTGTTTCTTCTGCATGTGTGTTTCGGGACCACGTTTGTGAATATGTTAAGGTAATTCCAAGTGTTCATGGCTCTGCTGGAGATCCAATGTGAGTGCTCTGTCGTGAGTGTGACTTTTGTGTGTGTGTGTGTGTGTGTGTGTTTGCAGGAAACCATTGTGTATGCCTGCAAGAAAAAGTCGATGGGTGTTTGTGTGTGTTATTTGTATATGTGTGTGTCAGGACCATGTTTGTGATAATGTTAAAGCAGTTCCAAGTGTTGACGGCTGTGTTGGAGACCCAGTGTGAGTGCTTTATTGTGAATGTGATAGTGTGTGTGTGTCTGTGTGTGTTTCAGAACCCCCTGTGTACGCCTGTAAGAAAAACTCAATGGGTGTTTGTGTGTGTTTCTTGTGTATGTGTGTGTCGGGAAAACGTTTGTGAGTATGTTAGGGCAGTTCCAAGTGTTGATGGCTCTGCCGAGGCCGAGTGTGAGTGCTGTGTTGCGAGTGTGACAGTGTGTGTGTGTGTGTGTGTTTTCCGGTAACCATTGTGTATGCCTGTATGAAAAAGTCGATGGGTGTATTTGTGTGTTCTTGCGTATTGTGTTTCAGATCCACATTTGTGAGTGTGTGAGGGCAGTTCCAAGTGTTCATGAGTTTGCTGGATATCCAGTGTGAGTGTGTGTTGTGAGTGTGACAGTGTGTGTGCGTGTCTGTGTGTGTGTTTGCAGGAAACCAGTCTGTATGCCTATAAGAAAAATTCCATGGGTGTTTGTGTGTGTTTCTTCTGTATGTGTGTGTCGGGACCACATTTGTGAATATGTTAGGGCAGTTCCAAGTGTTGATGGCTCTGCTGGAGACCCAGTGAGAGTGCTGTGTTGTGAGTGTGACAGTGTGTGTGTGTCTGTGTGTGTGTGTGTGTTTGGGGGAACCCCACAGTGTATGCTTCTAAGAAAAAGTCGATGGGTGTTTGTGTGTGTTTCTTGTGTATGTGTGTGTCGGGACCACGTATGTGAGTATGTTGTGGCAGTTCCAAGTGCCAGTGTGAATGCTGTGTTGTGAGTGTGGCAGTGTGTGTTTCTGTGTGTGTTTGTGTTGGCGGGAAAACATTGTGTATGCCTGTAAGAATAAGTCGATGGATGTGTGTGTGAGTTTCATGTGTATGTGTGTGTCGCGACCACATTTGTCAATATTTTAGGGCAGTTCCAAGTGTTGATGGTTCTGCTGGATACCCATTGTGAGTGCTGTGTTGTAAGTGTGACTGTGTGTGTGTGTGTTCACGGGAAACCGTTGTGTATGCCTGTAAGAAAAAGTCGATGGGTGTTTGTGTGTGTTTCTTGTGTATGAGTGTGTCGGTAAAACGTTTGTGAGTATGTTAGGGCAGTTCCAAGTGTTGATGGCTCTGCCGAGGCCCAGTGTGCGTACTGTGCTGTTAGTGTGACAGTGTGTGTGTGTGTGTGTGTGTGTTTGGGGAAACCCCACTCTGTCTGCCTGTAACAAAATGTTGATGGGTGTTTGTGTGTGTTTCTTGTGTATGTGTGTGTCGGGACCACGTTTGTTTGTATGTTAGGGCAGATTCAAGTGCCAGTGTGAATGCTGTGTTGTGAGTGTGATAGTGTGTGTGTGTGTGTTTGCGGAAACCATTGTGCATGACTGTACGTAAAAGTCAATGGGAGTTTGTGTGTGTTTCTTGTTTATGTGTGTGTCGGGACCACGTTTGTGAGTATGTTAGGGCAGTTCCAACTGTTGATGGCTATGCCGGGGACCCAGTGTGAGTGCTGTGTTGTGCGTGTGATAGTGTCTGTGTGTGTGTGTGTGTGTTTTGCTGGATACCATTGTGTATGTCTGTAAGAAAAAGTCGTAGGGTGTTTTTGTGTGTTTCTTCTGCATGTGTGTTTCGGGACCACGTTTGTGAATATGTTAAGGTAATTCCAAGTGTTCATGGCTCTGCTGGAGATCCAATGTGAGTGCTCTGTCGTGAGTGTGACTTTTGTGTGTGTGTGTGTGTGTGTTTGCAGGAAACCATTGTGTATGCCTGCAAGAAAAAGTCGATGGGTGTTTGTGTGTGTTATTTGTATATGTGTGTGTCAGGACCATGTTTGTGATAATGTTAAAACAGTTCCAAGTGTTGACGGCTGTGTTGGAGACCCAGTGTGAGTGCTGTGTTGTGAGTGTGATAGTGTGTGTGTGTCTGTGTGTGTTTCAGAACCCCCTGTGTACGCCTGTAAGAAAAATTCCATGGGTGTTTGTGTGTGTTTCTTGTGTATGTGTGTGTCGGGAAAACGTTTGTGAGTATGTTAGGGCAGTTCCAAGTGTTGATGGCTCTGCCGAGGCCCAGTGTGAGTGCTGTGTTGCGAGTGTGACAGTGTGTGTGTGTGTGTGTGTGTGTTTTCCGGTAACCATTGTGTATGCCTGTATGAAAAAGTCGATGGGTGTATTTGTGTGTTCTTGCGTATTGTGTTTCAGATCCACATTTGTGAGTGTGTGAGGGCAGTTCCAAGTGTTCATGAGTTTGCTGGATATCCAGTGTGAGTGTGTGTTGTGAGTGTGACAGTGTGTGTGCGTGTCTGTGTGTGTGTTTGCAGGAAACCAGTCTGTATGTCTATAAGAAAAATTCGATGGGTGTTTGTGTGTGTTTCTTCTGTATGTGTGTGTCGGGACCACATTTGTGAATATGTTAGGGCAGTTCCAAGTGTTGATGGCTCTGCTGGAGACCCAGTGAGAGTGCTGTGTTGTGAGTGTGACAGTGTGTGTGTCTGTGTGTGTGTGTGTGTTTGGGGGAACCCCACAGTGTATGCTTCTAAGAAAAAGTCGATGGGTGTTTGTGTGTGTTTCTTGTGTATGTGTGTGTCGGGACCACGTATGTGAGTATGTTGTGGCAGTTCCAAGTGCCAGTGTGAATGCTGTGTTGTGAGTGTGGCAGTGTGTGTTTCTGTGTGTGTTTGTGTTGGCGGGAAAACATTGTGTATGCCTGTAAGAATAAGTCGATGGATGTGTGTGTGAGTTTCATGTGTATGTGTGTGTCGCGACCACATTTGTCAATATTTTAGGGCAGTTCCAAGTGTTGATGGTTCTGCTGGATACCCATTGTGAGTGCTGTGTTGTAAGTGTGACTGTGTGTGTGTGTGTTCACGGGAAACCGTTGTGTATGCCTGTAAGAAAAAGTCGATGGGTGTTTGTGTGTGTTTCTTGTGTATGAGTGTGTCGGTAAAACGTTTGTGAGTATGTTAGGGCAGTTCCAAGTGTTGATGGCTCTGCCGAGGCCCAGTGTGCGTACTGTGCTGTTAGTGTGACAGTGTGTGTGTGTGTGTGTGTGTGTTTGGGGAAACCCCACTCTGTCTGCCTGTAACAAAATGTTGATGGGTGTTTGTGTGTGTTTCTTGTGTATGTGTGTGTCGGGACCACGTTTGTTTGTATGTTAGGGCAGATTCAAGTGCCAGTGTGAATGCTGTGTTGTGAGTGTGATAGTGTGTGTGTGTGTGTTTGCGGAAACCATTGTGCATGACTGTACGTAAAAGTCAATGGGAGTTTGTGTGTGTTTCTTGTTTATGTGTGTGTCGGGACCACGTTTGTGAGTATGTTAGGGCAGTTCCAACTGTTGATGGCTATGCCGGGGACCCAGTGTGAGTGCTGTGTTGTGCGTGTGATAGTGTCTGTGTGTGTGTGTGTGTGTTTTGCTGGATACCATTGTGTATGTCTGTAAGAAAAAGTCGTAGGGTGTTTTTGTGTGTTTCTTCTGCATGTGTGTTTCGGGACCACGTTTGTGAATATGTTAAGGTAATTCCAAGTGTTCATGGCTCTGCTGGAGATCCAATGTGAGTGCTCTGTCGTGAGTGTGACTTTTGTGTGTGTGTGTGTGTGTGTTTGCAGGAAACCATTGTGTATGCCTGCAAGAAAAAGTCGATGGGTGTTTGTGTGTGTTATTTGTATATGTGTGTGTCAGGACCATGTTTGTGATAATGTTAAAACAGTTCCAAGTGTTGACGGCTGTGTTGGAGACCCAGTGTGAGTGCTGTGTTGTGAGTGTGATAGTGTGTGTGTGTCTGTGTGTGTTTCAGAACCCCCTGTGTACGCCTGTAAGAAAAATTCCATGGGTGTTTGTGTGTGTTTCTTGTGTATGTGTGTGTCGGGAAAACGTTTGTGAGTATGTTAGGGCAGTTCCAAGTGTTGATGGCTCTGCCGAGGCCCAGTGTGAGTGCTGTGTTGCGAGTGTGACAGTGTGTGTGTGTGTGTGTGTGTGTGTTTTCCGGTAACCATTGTGTATGCCTGTATGAAAAAGTCGATGGGTGTATTTGTGTGTTCTTGCGTATTGTGTTTCAGATCCACATTTGTGAGTGTGTGAGGGCAGTTCCAAGTGTTCATGAGTTTGCTGGATATCCAGTGTGAGTGTGTGTTGTGAGTGTGACAGTGTGTGTGCGTGTCTGTGTGTGTGTTTGCAGGAAACCAGTCTGTATGTCTATAAGAAAAATTCGATGGGTGTTTGTGTGTGTTTCTTCTGTATGTGTGTGTCGGGACCACATTTGTGAATATGTTAGGGCAGTTCCAAGTGTTGATGGCTCTGCTGGAGACCCAGTGAGAGTGCTGTGTTGTGAGTGTGACAGTGTGTGTGTCTGTGTGTGTGTGTGTGTTTGGGGGAACCCCACAGTGTATGCTTCTAAGAAAAAGTCGATGGGTGTTTGTGTGTGTTTCTTGTGTATGTGTGTGTCGGGACCACGTATGTGAGTATGTTGTGGCAGTTCCAAGTGCCAGTGTGAATGCTGTGTTGTGAGTGTGGCAGTGTGTGTTTCTGTGTGTGTTTGTGTTGGCGGGAAAACATTGTGTATGCCTGTAAGAATAAGTCGATGGATGTGTGTGTGAGTTTCATGTGTATGTGTGTGTCGCGACCACATTTGTCAATATTTTAGGGCAGTTCCAAGTGTTGATGGTTCTGCTGGATACCCATTGTGAGTGCTGTGTTGTAAGTGTGACTGTGTGTGTGTGTGTTCACGGGAAACCGTTGTGTATGCCTGTAAGAAAAAGTCGATGGGTGTTTGTGTGTGTTTCTTGTGTATGAGTGTGTCGGTAAAACGTTTGTGAGTATGTTAGGGCAGTTCCAAGTGTTGATGGCTCTGCCGAGGCCCAGTGTGCGTACTGTGCTGTTAGTGTGACAGTGTGTGTGTGTGTGTGTGTGTGTTTGGGGAAACCCCACTCTGTCTGCCTGTAACAAAATGTTGATGGGTGTTTGTGTGTGTTTCTTGTGTATGTGTGTGTCGGGACCACGTTTGTTTGTATGTTAGGGCAGATTCAAGTGCCAGTGTGAATGCTGTGTTGTGAGTGTGATAGTGTGTGTGTGTGTGTTTGCGGAAACCATTGTGCATGACTGTACGTAAAAGTCAATGGGAGTTTGTGTGTGTTTCTTGTTTATGTGTGTGTCGGGACCACGTTTGTGAGTATGTTAGGGCAGTTCCAACTGTTGATGGCTATGCCGGGGACCCAGTGTGAGTGCTGTGTTGTGCGTGTGATAGTGTCTGTGTGTGTGTGTGTGTGTTTTGCTGGATACCATTGTGTATGTCTGTAAGAAAAAGTCGTAGGGTGTTTTTGTGTGTTTCTTCTGCATGTGTGTTTCGGGACCACGTTTGTGAATATGTTAAGGTAATTCCAAGTGTTCATGGCTCTGCTGGAGATCCAATGTGAGTGCTCTGTCGTGAGTGTGACTTTTGTGTGTGTGTGTGTGTGTGTTTGCAGGAAACCATTGTGTATGCCTGCAAGAAAAAGTCGATGGGTGTTTGTGTGTGTTATTTGTATATGTGTGTGTCAGGACCATGTTTGTGATAATGTTAAAACAGTTCCAAGTGTTGACGGCTGTGTTGGAGACCCAGTGTGAGTGCTGTGTTGTGAGTGTGATAGTGTGTGTGTGTCTGTGTGTGTTTCAGAACCCCCTGTGTACGCCTGTAAGAAAAATTCCATGGGTGTTTGTGTGTGTTTCTTGTGTATGTGTGTGTCGGGAAAACGTTTGTGAGTATGTTAGGGCAGTTCCAAGTGTTGATGGCTCTGCTGAGGCCCAGTGTGAGTGCTGTGTTGCGAGTGTGACAGTGTGTGTGTGTGTGTGTGTGTGTTTTCCGGTAACCATTGTGTATGCCTGTATGAAAAAGTCGATGGGTGTATTTGTGTGTTCTTGCGTATTGTGTTTCAGATCCACATTTGTGAGTGTGTGAGGGCAGTTCCAAGTGTTCATGAGTTTGCTGGATATCCAGTGTGAGTGTGTGTTGTGAGTGTGACAGTGTGTGTGCGTGTCTGTGTGTGTGTTTGCAGGAAACCAGTCTGTATGCCTATAAGAAAAATTCGATGGGTGTTTGTGTGTGTTTCTTCTGTATGTGTGTGTCGGGACCACATTTGTGAATATGTTAGGGCAGTTCCAAGTGTTGATGGCTCTGCTGGAGACCCAGTGAGAGTGCTGTGTTGTGAGTGTGACAGTGTGTGTGTGTCTGTGTGTGTGTGTGTGTGTTTGGGGGAACCCCACAGTGTATGCTTCTAAGAAAAAGTCGATGGGTGTTTGTGTGTGTTTCTTGTGTATGTGTGTGTCGGGACCACGTATGTGAGTATGTTGTGGCAGTTCCAAGTGCCAGTGTGAATGCTGTGTTGTGAGTGTGGCAGTGTGTGTTTCTGTGTGTGTTTGTGTTGGCGGGAAAACATTGTGTATGCCTGTAAGAATAAGTCGATGGATGTGTGTGTGAGTTTCATGTGTATGTGTGTGTCGCGACCACATTTGTCAATATTTTAGGGCAGTTCCAAGTGTTGATGGTTCTGCTGGATACCCATTGTGAGTGCTGTGTTGTAAGTGTGACTGTGTGTGTGTGTGTTCACGGGAAACCGTTGTGTATGCCTGTAAGAAAAAGTCGATGGGTGTTTGTGTGTGTTTCTTGTGTATGAGTGTGTCGGTAAAACGTTTGTGAGTATGTTAGGGCAGTTCCAAGTGTTGATGGCTCTGCCGAGGCCCAGTGTGCGTACTGTGCTGTTAGTGTGACAGTGTGTGTGTGTGTGTGTGTGTGTTTGGGGAAACCCCACTCTGTCTGCCTGTAACAAAATGTTGATGGGTGTTTGTGTGTGTTTCTTGTGTATGTGTGTGTCGGGACCACGTTTGTTTGTATGTTAGGGCAGATTCAAGTGCCAGTGTGAATGCTGTGTTGTGAGTGTGATAGTGTGTGTGTGTGTGTTTGCGGAAACCATTGTGCATGACTGTACGTAAAAGTCAATGGGAGTTTGTGTGTGTTTCTTGTTTATGTGTGTGTCGGGACCACGTTTGTGAGTATGTTAGGGCAGTTCCAACTGTTGATGGCTATGCCGGGGACCCAGTGTGAGTGCTGTGTTGTGCGTGTGATAGTGTCTGTGTGTGTGTGTGTGTGTTTTGCTGGATACCATTGTGTATGTCTGTAAGAAAAAGTCGTAGGGTGTTTTTGTGTGTTTCTTCTGCATGTGTGTTTCGGGACCACGTTTGTGAATATGTTAAGGTAATTCCAAGTGTTCATGGCTCTGCTGGAGATCCAATGTGAGTGCTCTGTCGTGAGTGTGACTTTTGTGTGTGTGTGTGTGTGTGTTTGCAGGAAACCATTGTGTATGCCTGCAAGAAAAAGTCGATGGGTGTTTGTGTGTGTTATTTGTATATGTGTGTGTCAGGACCATGTTTGTGATAATGTTAAAACAGTTCCAAGTGTTGACGGCTGTGTTGGAGACCCAGTGTGAGTGCTGTGTTGTGAGTGTGATAGTGTGTGTGTGTCTGTGTGTGTTTCAGAACCCCCTGTGTACGCCTGTAAGAAAAATTCCATGGGTGTTTGTGTGTGTTTCTTGTGTATGTGTGTGTCGGGAAAACGTTTGTGAGTATGTTAGGGCAGTTCCAAGTGTTGATGGCTCTGCCGAGGCCCAGTGTGAGTGCTGTGTTGCGAGTGTGACAGTGTGTGTGTGTGTGTGTGTTTTCCGGTAACCATTGTGTATGCCTGTATGAAAAAGTCGATGGGTGTATTTGTGTGTTCTTGCGTATTGTGTTTCAGATCCACATTTGTGAGTGTGTGAGGGCAGTTCCAAGTGTTCATGAGTTTGCTGGATATCCAGTGTGAGTGTGTGTTGTGAGTGTGACAGTGTGTGTGCGTGTCTGTGTGTGTGTTTGCAGGAAACCAGTCTGTATGCCTATAAGAAAAATTCGATGGGTGTTTGTGTGTGTTTCTTCTGTATGTGTGTGTCGGGACCACATTTGTGAATATGTTAGGGCAGTTCCAAGTGTTGATGGCTCTGCTGGAGACCCAGTGAGAGTGCTGTGTTGTGAGTGTGACAGTGTGTGTGTGTCTGTGTGTGTGTGTGTGTGTTTGGGGGAACCCCACAGTGTATGCTTCTAAGAAAAAGTCGATGGGTGTTTGTGTGTGTTTCTTGTGTATGTGTGTGTCGGGACCACGTATGTGAGTATGTTGTGGCAGTTCCAAGTGCCAGTGTGAATGCTGTGTTGTGAGTGTGGCAGTGTGTGTTTTTGTGTGTGTTTGTGTTGGGGGAAAACATTTTGTTTGCCTGTAAGAATAAGGCGATGGATGTTTGTGTGAGTTTCATGTGTATGTGTGTGTCGCGACCACATTTGTCAATATTTTAGGGCAGTTCCAAGTGTTGATGGTTCTGCTGGATACCCATTGTGAGTGCTGTGTTGTAAGTGTGACTGTGTGTGTGTGTGTTCGCGGGAAACCGTTGTGTATGCCTGTAAGAAAAAGTCGATGGGTGTTTGTGTGTGTTTCTTGTGTATGTGTGTGTTGGTAAAACATTTGTGAGTATGTTAGGGCAGTTCCAAGTGTTGATGGCTCTGCCGAGGCCCAGTGTGCGTACTGTGCTATTAGTGTGACAGTGTGTGTGTGTGTGTGTGTGTGTTTGGGGAAACCCCACTCTGTCTGCCTGTAACAAAATGTTGATGGGTGTTTGTGTGTGTTTCTTCTGTATGTGTGTGTCGGGACCACGTTTGTTTGTATGTTAGGGCAGATTCAAGTGCCAGTGTGAATGCTGTGTTGTGAGTGTGATAGTGTGTGTGTGTGTGTGTGTTTGCGGAAACCATTGTGCATGACTGTAAGTAAAAGTCAATGGGAGTTTGTGTGTTTCTTGTGTATGTGTGTGTCGGGACCACGTTTGTGAGTATGTTAGGGCAGTTCCAACTGTTGATGGCTATGCCGGGGACCCAGTGTGAGTGCTGTGTTGTGCGTGTGATAGTGTATGTGTGTGTGTGTGTGTGTGTTTTGCTGAATACCATTGTGTATGTTTGTAAGAAAAAGTCGTAGGGTGTTTTTGTGTGTTTCTTCTGCATGTGTGTTTCGGGACCACGTTTGTGAATATGTTAAGGTAATTCCAAGTGTTCATGGCTCTGCTGGAGATCCAATGTGAGTGCTCTGTCGTGAGTGTGACTTTTGTGTGTGTGTGTGTGTGTGTGTGTGTTTGCAGGAAACCATTGTGTATGCCTGCAAGAAAAAGTCGATGGGTGTTTGTGTGTGTTATTTGTATATGTGTGTGTCAGGACCATGTTTGTGATAATGTTAAAGCAGTTCCAAGTGTTGACGGCTGTGTTGGAGACCCAGTGTGAGTGCTTTATTGTGAATGTGATAGTGTGTGTGTGTCTGTGTGTGTTTCAGAACCCCCTGTGTACGCCTGTAAGAAAAACTCAATGGGTGTTTGTGTGTGTTTCTTGTGTATGTGTGTGTCGGGAAAACGTTTGTGAGTATGTTAGGGCAGTTCCAAGTGTTGATGGCTCTGCCGAGGCCGAGTGTGAGTGCTGTGTTGCGAGTGTGACAGTGTGTGTGTGTGTGTGTGTTTTCCGGTAACCATTGTGTATGCCTGTATGAAAAAGTCGATGGGTGTATTTGTGTGTTCTTGCGTATTGTGTTTCAGATCCACATTTGTGAGTGTGTGAGGGCAGTTCCAAGTGTTCATGAGTTTGCTGGATATCCAGTGTGAGTGTGTGTTGTGAGTGTGACAGTGTGTGTGCGTGTCTGTGTGTGTGTTTGCAGGAAACCAGTCTGTATGCCTATAAGAAAAATTCCATGGGTGTTTGTGTGTGTTTCTTCTGTATGTGTGTGTCGGGACCACATTTGTGAATATGTTAGGGCAGTTCCAAGTGTTGATGGCTCTGCTGGAGACCCAGTGAGAGTGCTGTGTTGTGAGTGTGACAGTGTGTGTGTGTCTGTGTGTGTGTGTGTGTTTGGGGGAACCCCACAGTGTATGCTTCTAAGAAAAAGTCGATGGGTGTTTGTGTGTGTTTCTTGTGTATGTGTGTGTCGGGACCACGTATGTGAGTATGCTGTGGCAGTTCCAAGTGCCAGTGTGAATGCTGTGTTGTGAGTGTGGCAGTGTGTGTTTCTGTGTGTGTTTGTGTTGGCGGGAAAACATTGTGTATGCCTGTAAGAATAAGTCGATGGATGTGTGTGTGAGTTTCATGTGTATGTGTGTGTCGCGACCACATTTGTCAATATTTTAGGGCAGTTCCAAGTGTTGATGGTTCTGCTGGATACCCATTGTGAGTGCTGTGTTGTAAGTGTGACTGTGTGTGTGTGTGTTCACGGGAAACCGTTGTGTATGCCTGTAAGAAAAAGTCGATGGGTGTTTGTGTGTGTTTCTTGTGTATGAGTGTGTCGGTAAAACGTTTGTGAGTATGTTAGGGCAGTTCCAAGTGTTGATGGCTCTGCCGAGGCCCAGTGTGCGTACTGTGCTGTTAGTGTGACAGTGTGTGTGTGTGTGTGTGTGTGTTTGGGGAAACCCCACTCTGTCTGCCTGTAACAAAATGTTGATGGGTGTTTGTGTGTGTTTCTTGTGTATGTGTGTGTCGGGACCACGTTTGTTTGTATGTTAGGGCAGATTCAAGTGCCAGTGTGAATGCTGTGTTGTGAGTGTGATAGTGTGTGTGTGTGTGTTTGCGGAAACCATTGTGCATGACTGTACGTAAAAGTCAATGGGAGTTTGTGTGTGTTTCTTGTTTATGTGTGTGTCGGGACCACGTTTGTGAGTATGTTAGGGCAGTTCCAACTGTTGATGGCTATGCCGGGGACCCAGTGTGAGTGCTGTGTTGTGCGTGTGATAGTGTCTGTGTGTGTGTGTGTGTGTGTTTTGCTGGATACCATTGTGTATGTCTGTAAGAAAAAGTCGTAGGGTGTTTTTGTGTGTTTCTTCTGCATGTGTGTTTCGGGACCACGTTTGTGAATATGTTAAGGTAATTCCAAGTGTTCATGGCTCTGCTGGAGATCCAATGTGAGTGCTCTGTCGTGAGCGTGACTTTTGTGTGTGTGTGTGTGTGTGTGTGTTTGCAGGAAACCATTGTGTATGCCTGCAAGAAAAAGTCGATGGGTGTTTGTGTGTGTTATTTGTATATGTGTGTGTCAGGACCATGTTTGTGATTATGTTAAAGCAGTTCCAAGTGTTGACGGCTGTGTTGGAGACCCAGTGTGAGTGCTGTGTTGTGAGTGTGATAGTGTGTGTGTGTCTGTGTGTGTTTCAGAACCCCCTGTGTACGCCTGTAAGAAAAATTCCATGGGTGTTTGTGTGTGTTTCTTGTGTATGTGTGTGTCGGGAAAACGTTTGTGAGTATGTTAGGGCAGTTCCAAGTGTTGATGGCTCTGCCGAGGCCCAGTGTGAGTGCTGTGTTGCGAGTGTGACAGTGTGTGTGTGTGTGTGTGTGTGTTTTCGGGTAACCCTTGTGTATGCCTGTATGAAAAAGTCGATGGGTGTATTTGTGTGTTCTTGCGTATTGTGTTTCAGATCCACATTTGTGAGTGTGTGAGGGCAGTTCCAAGTGTTGATGGCTCTGCTGGATATGCACTGTGATGGCTGTGTTGTGAGTGTGATAGTGTGTGTGCGTGTGTGTTTGCGGGGAACCATTGTGTACGCCTGTAAGAAAATGTCGATGGGTGTTTGTGTGTTTCTTGTGTATGTCTGCGTTAGGAAAACGTTTGTGAGTATGTTAGGGCAGTTCCAAGTGTTGATGTCTCTGCCGAGGTACAGAGTGAGTGCTGTGTTGTGAGTGTGAGAGTGTGTGTGCGTGTGTGTGTGTGTTTTCGGGTAACCATTCTGTATGCCTGTATGAAAAAGTCGATGGGTGTATTTGTGTGTTCTTGCGTATTGTGTTTCAGATCCACATTTCTGAGTGTGTGAGGGCAGTTCCAAGTGTTGATGTCTCTGCCGAGGTACAGAGTGAGTGCTGTGTTGTGAGTGTGAGAGTGTGTGTGTGTGTGTGTGTGTGTGTTTTCGGGTAACCATTGTGTATGCCTGTATGAAAAAGTCGACGGGTGTATTTGTGTGTTCTTGCGTATTGTGTTTCAGATCCACATTTGTGAGTGTGTGAGGGCAGTTGCAAGTGTTCATGAGTTTGCTGGATATCCAGTGTGAGTGTGTGTTGTGAGTGGGACAGTGTGTGTGCGTGTCTGTGTGTGTGTTTGCAGGAAACCAGTCTGTATGCCTATAAGAAAAATTCGATGGGTGTTTGTGTGTGTTTTCTTCTGTATGTGTGTGTCGGGACCACATTTGTGAATATGTTAGGGCAGTTCCAAGTGTTGATGGCTCTGCTGGAGACCCAGTGAGAGTGCTGTGTTGTGAGTGTGACAGTGTGTGTGTGTCTGTGTGTGTGTGTGTGTTTGGGGGAACCCCACAGTGTATGCTTCTAAGAAAAAGTCGATGGGTGTTTGTGTGTGTTTCTTGTGTATGTGTGTGTCGGGACCACGTATGTGAGTATGTTGTGGCAGTTCCAAGTGCCAGTGTGAATGCTGTGTTGTGAGTGTGGCAGTGTGTGTTTCTGTGTGTGTTTGTGTTGGCGGGAAAACATTGTGTATGCCTGTAAGAATAAGGCGATGGATGTTTGTGTGAGTTTCATGTGTATGTGTGTGTCGCGACCACATTTGTCAATATTTTAGGGCAGTTCCAAGTGTTGATGGTTCTGCTGGATACCCATTGTGAGTGCTGTGTTGTAAGTGTGACTGTGTGTTTGTGTGTGTTCGCGGGAAACCGTTGTGTATGCCTGTAAGAAAAAGTCGATGGGTGTTTGTGTGTGTTTCTTGTGTATGTGTGTGTCGGTAAAACATTTGTGAGTATGTTAGGGCAGTTCCAAGTGTTGATGGCTCTGCCGAGGCCCAGTGTGCGTACTGTGCTGTTAGTGTGACAGTGTGTGTGTGTGTGTGTGTGTGTGTGTTTGGGGAAACCCCACTCTGTCTGCCTGTAACAAAAAGTTGATGGGTGTTTGTGTGTGTTTCTTCTGTATGTGTGTGTCGGGACCACGTTTGTTTGTATGTTAGGGCAGATTCAAGTGCCACTGTGAATGGTGTGTTGTGAGTGTGATAGTGTGTGTGTGTGTGTGTTTGCGGAAACCATTGTGCATGACTGTAAGTAAAAGTCAATGGGAGTTTGTGTGTTTCTTGTGTATGTGTGTGTCGGGACCACGTTTGTGAGTATGTTAGGGCAGTTCCAACTGTTGATGGCTATGCCCGGGACCCAGCGTGAGTGCTGTGTTGTGCGTGTGATAGTGTATGTGTGTGTGTGTGTGTGTGTGTTTTGCTGGATACCATTGTGTATGTCTGTAAGAAAAAGTCGTAGGGTGTTTTTGTGTGTTTCTTCTGCATGTGTGTTTCGGGACCACGTTTGTGAATATGTTAAGGTAATTCCAAGTGTTCATGGCTCTGCTGGAGATCCAATGTGAGTGCTCTGTCGTGAGTGTGACTTTTGTGTGTGTGTGTGTGTGTGTTTGCAGGAAACCATTGTGTATGCCTGCAAGAAAAAGTCGATGGGTGTTTGTGTGTGTTATTTGTATATGTGTGTGTCAGGACCATGTTTGTGATAATGTTAAAACAGTTCCAAGTGTTGACGGCTGTGTTGGAGACCCAGTGTGAGTGCTGTGTTGTGAGTGTGATAGTGTGTGTGTGTCTGTGTGTGTTTCAGAACCCCCTGTGTACGCCTGTAAGAAAAATTCCATGGGTGTTTGTGTGTGTTTCTTGTGTATGTGTGTGTCGGGAAAACGTTTGTGAGTATGTTAGGGCAGTTCCAAGTGTTGATGGCTCTGCCGAGGCCCAGTGTGAGTGCTGTGTTGCGAGTGTGACAGTGTGTGTGTGTGTGTGTGTTTTCCGGTAACCATTGTGTATGCCTGTATGAAAAAGTCGATGGGTGTATTTGTGTGTTCTTGCGTATTGTGTTTCAGATCCACATTTGTGAGTGTGTGAGGGCAGTTCCAAGTGTTCATGAGTTTGCTGGATATCCAGTGTGAGTGTGTGTTGTGAGTGTGACAGTGTGTGTGCGTGTCTGTGTGTGTGTTTGCAGGAAACCAGTCTGTATGCCTATAAGAAAAATTCGATGGGTGTTTGTGTGTGTTTCTTCTGTATGTGTGTGTCGGGACCACATTTGTGAATATGTTAGGGCAGTTCCAAGTGTTGATGGCTCTGCTGGAGACCCAGTGAGAGTGCTGTGTTGTGAGTGTGACAGTGTGTGTGTGTCTGTGTGTGTGTGTGTGTGTTTGGGGGAACCCCACAGTGTATGCTTCTAAGAAAAAGTCGATGGGTGTTTGTGTGTGTTTCTTGTGTATGTGTGTGTCGGGACCACGTATGTGAGTATGTTGTGGCAGTTCCAAGTGCCAGTGTGAATGCTGTGTTGTGAGTGTGGCAGTGTGTGTTTTTGTGTGTGTTTGTGTTGGGGGAAAACATTTTGTTTGCCTGTAAGAATAAGGCGATGGATGTTTGTGTGAGTTTCATGTGTATGTGTGTGTCGCGACCACATTTGTCAATATTTTAGGGCAGTTCCAAGTGTTGATGGTTCTGCTGGATACCCATTGTGAGTGCTGTGTTGTAAGTGTGACTGTGTGTGTGTGTGTTCGCGGGAAACCGTTGTGTATGCCTGTAAGAAAAAGTCGATGGGTGTTTGTGTGTGTTTCTTGTGTATGTGTGTGTTGGTAAAACATTTGTGAGTATGTTAGGGCAGTTCCAAGTGTTGATGGCTCTGCCGAGGCCCAGTGTGCGTACTGTGCTATTAGTGTGACAGTGTGTGTGTGTGTGTGTGTGTGTTTGGGGAAACCCCACTCTGTCTGCCTGTAACAAAATGTTGATGGGTGTTTGTGTGTGTTTCTTCTGTATGTGTGTGTCGGGACCACGTTTGTTTGTATGTTAGGGCAGATTCAAGTGCCAGTGTGAATGCTGTGTTGTGAGTGTGATAGTGTGTGTGTGTGTGTGTGTTTGCGGAAACCATTGTGCATGACTGTAAGTAAAAGTCAATGGGAGTTTGTGTGTTTCTTGTGTATGTGTGTGTCGGGACCACGTTTGTGAGTATGTTAGGGCAGTTCCAACTGTTGATGGCTATGCCGGGGACCCAGTGTGAGTGCTGTGTTGTGCGTGTGATAGTGTATGTGTGTGTGTGTGTGTGTGTTTTGCTGAATACCATTGTGTATGTCTGTAAGAAAAAGTCGTAGGGTGTTTTTGTGTGTTTCTTCTGCATGTGTGTTTCGGGACCACGTTTGTGAATATGTTAAGGTAATTCCAAGTGTTCATGGCTCTGCTGGAGATCCAATGTGAGTGCTCTGTCGTGAGTGTGACTTTTGTGTGTGTGTGTGTGTGTGTGTGTTTGCAGGAAACCATTGTGTATGCCTGCAAGAAAAAGTCGATGGGTGTTTGTGTGTGTTATTTGTATATGTGTGTGTCAGGACCATGTTTGTGATAATGTTAAAGCAGTTCCAAGTGTTGACGGCTGTGTTGGAGACCCAGTGTGAGTGCTTTATTGTGAATGTGATAGTGTGTGTGTGTCTGTGTGTGTTTCAGAACCCCCTGTGTACGCCTGTAAGAAAAACTCAATGGGTGTTTGTGTGTGTTTCTTGTGTATGTGTGTGTCGGGAAAACGTTTGTGAGTATGTTAGGGCAGTTCCAAGTGTTGATGGCTCTGCCGAGGCCGAGTGTGAGTGCTGTGTTGCGAGTGTGACAGTGTGTGTGTGTGTGTGTGTTTTCCGGTAACCATTGTGTATGCCTGTATGAAAAAGTCGATGGGTGTATTTGTGTGTTCTTGCGTATTGTGTTTCAGATCCACATTTGTGAGTGTGTGAGGGCAGTTCCAAGTGTTCATGAGTTTGCTGGATATCCAGTGTGAGTGTGTGTTGTGAGTGTGACAGTGTGTGTGCGTGTCTGTGTGTGTGTTTGCAGGAAACCAGTCTATATGCCTATAAGAAAAATTCCATGGGTGTTTGTGTGTGTTTCTTCTGTATGTGTGTGTCGGGACCACATTTGTGAATATGTTAGGGCAGTTCCAAGTGTTGATGGCTCTGCTGGAGACCCAGTGAGAGTGCTGTGTTGTGAGTGTGACAGTGTGTGTGTGTCTGTGTGTGTGTGTGTGTTTGGGGGAACCCCACAGTGTATGCTTCTAAGAAAAAGTCGATGGGTGTTTGTGTGTGTTTCTTGTGTATGTGTGTGTCGGGACCACGTATGTGAGTATGCTGTGGCAGTTCCAAGTGCCAGTGTGAATGCTGTGTTGTGAGTGTGGCAGTGTGTGTTTCTGTGTGTGTTTGTGTTGGCGGGAAAACATTGTGTATGCCTGTAAGAATAAGTCGATGGATGTGTGTGTGAGTTTCATGTGTATGTGTGTGTCGCGACCACATTTGTCAATATTTTAGGGCAGTTCCAAGTGTTGATGGTTCTGCTGGATACCCATTGTGAGTGCTGTGTTGTAAGTGTGACTGTGTGTGTGTGTGTTCACGGGAAACCGTTGTGTATGCCTGTAAGAAAAAGTCGATGGGTGTTTGTGTGTGTTTCTTGTGTATGAGTGTGTCGGTAAAACGTTTGTGAGTATGTTAGGGCAGTTCCAAGTGTTGATGGCTCTGCCGAGGCCCAGTGTGCGTACTGTGCTGTTAGTGTGACAGTGTGTGTGTGTGTGTGTGTGTGTTTGGGGAAACCCCACTCTGTCTGCCTGTAACAAAATGTTGATGGGTGTTTGTGTGTGTTTCTTGTGTATGTGTGTGTCGGGACCACGTTTGTTTGTATGTTAGGGCAGATTCAAGTGCCAGTGTGAATGCTGTGTTGTGAGTGTGATAGTGTGTGTGTGTGTGTTTGCGGAAACCATTGTGCATGACTGTACGTAAAAGTCAATGGGAGTTTGTGTGTGTTTCTTGTTTATGTGTGTGTCGGGACCACGTTTGTGAGTATGTTAGGGCAGTTCCAACTGTTGATGGCTATGCCGGGGACCCAGTGTGAGTGCTGTGTTGTGCGTGTGATAGTGTCTGTGTGTGTGTGTGTGTGTGTTTTGCTGGATACCATTGTGTATGTCTGTAAGAAAAAGTCGTAGGGTGTTTTTGTGTGTTTCTTCTGCATGTGTGTTTCGGGACCACGTTTGTGAATATGTTAAGGTAATTCCAAGTGTTCATGGCTCTGCTGGAGATCCAATGTGAGTGCTCTGTCGTGAGTGTGACTTTTGTGTGTGTGTGTGTGTGTGTTTGCAGGAAACCATTGTGTATGCCTGCAAGAAAAAGTCGATGGGTGTTTGTGTGTGTTATTTGTATATGTGTGTGTCAGGACCATGTTTGTGATAATGTTAAAACAGTTCCAAGTGTTGACGGCTGTGTTGGAGACCCAGTGTGAGTGCTGTGTTGTGAGTGTGATAGTGTGTGTGTGTCTGTGTGTGTTTCAGAACCCCCTGTGTACGCCTGTAAGAAAAATTCCATGGGTGTTTGTGTGTGTTTCTTGTGTATGTGTGTGTCGGGAAAACGTTTGTGAGTATGTTAGGGCAGTTCCAAGTGTTGATGGCTCTGCCGAGGCCCAGTGTGAGTGCTGTGTTGCGAGTGTGACAGTGTGTGTGTGTGTGTGTGTGTGTTTTCCGGTAACCATTGTGTATGCCTGTATGAAAAAGTCGATGGGTGTATTTGTGTGTTCTTGCGTATTGTGTTTCAGATCCACATTTGTGAGTGTGTGAGGGCAGTTCCAAGTGTTCATGAGTTTGCTGGATATCCAGTGTGAGTGTGTGTTGTGAGTGTGACAGTGTGTGTGCGTGTCTGTGTGTGTGTTTGCAGGAAACCAGTCTGTATGCCTATAAGAAAAATTCGATGGGTGTTTGTGTGTGTTTCTTCTGTATGTGTGTGTCGGGACCACATTTGTGAATATGTTAGGGCAGTTCCAAGTGTTGATGGCTCTGCTGGAGACCCAGTGAGAGTGCTGTGTTGTGAGTGTGACAGTGTGTGTGTGTCTGTGTGTGTGTGTGTGTGTTTGGGGGAACCCCACAGTGTATGCTTCTAAGAAAAAGTCGATGGGTGTTTGTGTGTGTTTCTTGTGTATGTGTGTGTCGGGACCACGTATGTGAGTATGTTGTGGCAGTTCCAAGTGCCAGTGTGAATGCTGTGTTGTGAGTGTGGCAGTGTGTGTTTTTGTGTGTGTTTGTGTTGGGGGAAAACATTTTGTTTGCCTGTAAGAATAAGGCGATGGATGTTTGTGTGAGTTTCATGTGTATGTGTGTGTCGCGACCACATTTGTCAATATTTTAGGGCAGTTCCAAGTGTTGATGGTTCTGCTGGATACCCATTGTGAGTGCTGTGTTGTAAGTGTGACTGTGTGTGTGTGTGTTCGCGGGAAACCGTTGTGTATGCCTGTAAGAAAAAGTCGATGGGTGTTTGTGTGTGTTTCTTGTGTATGTGTGTGTTGGTAAAACATTTGTGAGTATGTTAGGGCAGTTCCAAGTGTTGATGGCTCTGCCGAGGCCCAGTGTGCGTACTGTGCTATTAGTGTGACAGTGTGTGTGTGTGTGTGTGTGTGTTTGGGGAAACCCCACTCTGTCTGCCTGTAACAAAATGTTGATGGGTGTTTGTGTGTGTTTCTTCTGTATGTGTGTGTCGGGACCACGTTTGTTTGTATGTTAGGGCAGATTCAAGTGCCAGTGTGAATGCTGTGTTGTGAGTGTGATAGTGTGTGTGTGTGTGTGTGTTTGCGGAAACCATTGTGCATGACTGTAAGTAAAAGTCAATGGGAGTTTGTGTGTTTCTTGTGTATGTGTGTGTCGGGACCACGTTTGTGAGTATGTTAGGGCAGTTCCAACTGTTGATGGCTATGCCGGGGACCCAGTGTGAGTGCTGTGTTGTGCGTGTGATAGTGTATGTGTGTGTGTGTGTGTGTGTTTTGCTGAATACCATTGTGTATGTCTGTAAGAAAAAGTCGTAGGGTGTTTTTGTGTGTTTCTTCTGCATGTGTGTTTCGGGACCACGTTTGTGAATATGTTAAGGTAATTCCAAGTGTTCATGGCTCTGCTGGAGATCCAATGTGAGTGCTCTGTCGTGAGTGTGACTTTTGTGTGTGTGTGTGTGTGTGTGTGTTTGCAGGAAACCATTGTGTATGCCTGCAAGAAAAAGTCGATGGGTGTTTGTGTGTGTTATTTGTATATGTGTGTGTCAGGACCATGTTTGTGATAATGTTAAAGCAGTTCCAAGTGTTGACGGCTGTGTTGGAGACCCAGTGTGAGTGCTTTATTGTGAATGTGATAGTGTGTGTGTGTCTGTGTGTGTTTCAGAACCCCCTGTGTACGCCTGTAAGAAAAACTCAATGGGTGTTTGTGTGTGTTTCTTGTGTATGTGTGTGTCGGGAAAACGTTTGTGAGTATGTTAGGGCAGTTCCAAGTGTTGATGGCTCTGCCGAGGCCGAGTGTGAGTGCTGTGTTGCGAGTGTGACAGTGTGTGTGTGTGTGTGTGTTTTCCGGTAACCATTGTGTATGCCTGTATGAAAAAGTCGATGGGTGTATTTGTGTGTTCTTGCGTATTGTGTTTCAGATCCACATTTGTGAGTGTGTGAGGGCAGTTCCAAGTGTTCATGAGTTTGCTGGATATCCAGTGTGAGTGTGTGTTGTGAGTGTGACAGTGTGTGTGCGTGTCTGTGTGTGTGTTTGCAGGAAACCGGTCTGTATGCCTATAAGAAAAATTCCATGGGTGTTTGTGTGTGTTTCTTCTGTATGTGTGTGTCGGGACCACATTTGTGAATATGTTAGGGCAGTTCCAAGTGTTGATGGCTCTGCTGGAGACCCAGTGAGAGTGCTGTGTTGTGAGTGTGACAGTGTGTGTGTGTCTGTGTGTGTGTGTGTGTTTGGGGGAACCCCACAGTGTATGCTTCTAAGAAAAAGTCGATGGGTGTTTGTGTGTGTTTCTTGTGTATGTGTGTGTCGGGACCACGTATGTGAGTATGCTGTGGCAGTTCCAAGTGCCAGTGTGAATGCTGTGTTGTGAGTGTGGCAGTGTGTGTTTCTGTGTGTGTTTGTGTTGGCGGGAAAACATTGTGTATGCCTGTAAGAATAAGTCGATGGATGTGTGTGTGAGTTTCATGTGTATGTGTGTGTCGCGACCACATTTGTCAATATTTTAGGGCAGTTCCAAGTGTTGATGGTTCTGCTGGATACCCATTGTGAGTGCTGTGTTGTAAGTGTGACTGTGTGTGTGTGTGTTCACGGGAAACCGTTGTGTATGCCTGTAAGAAAAAGTCGATGGGTGTTTGTGTGTGTTTCTTGTGTATGAGTGTGTCGGTAAAACGTTTGTGAGTATGTTAGGGCAGTTCCAAGTGTTGATGGCTCTGCCGAGGCCCAGTGTGCGTACTGTGCTGTTAGTGTGACAGTGTGTGTGTGTGTGTGTGTGTTTGGGGAAACCCCACTCTGTCTGCCTGTAACAAAATGTTGATGGGTGTTTGTGTGTGTTTCTTGTGTATGTGTGTGTCGGGACCACGTTTGTTTGTATGTTAGGGCAGATTCAAGTGCCAGTGTGAATGCTGTGTTGTGAGTGTGATAGTGTGTGTGTGTGTGTTTGCGGAAACCATTGTGCATGACTGTACGTAAAAGTCAATGGGAGTTTGTGTGTGTTTCTTGTTTATGTGTGTGTCGGGACCACGTTTGTGAGTATGTTAGGGCAGTTCCAACTGTTGATGGCTATGCC
Organism: Ursus arctos; assembly: GCF_023065955.2. Lineage (NCBI taxonomy): Eukaryota > Metazoa > Chordata > Mammalia > Carnivora > Ursidae > Ursus > Ursus arctos. The sequence goes on from NC_079874.1 coordinate 15,663,116, forward strand.
GGGGACCCAGTGTGAGTGCTGTGTTGTGCGTGTGATAGTGTCTGTGTGTGTGTGTGTGTGTGTTTTGCTGGATACCATTGTGTATGTCTGTAAGAAAAAGTCGTAGGGTGTTTTTGTGTGTTTCTTCTGCATGTGTGTTTCGGGACCACGTTTGTGAATATGTTAAGGTAATTCCAAGTGTTCATGGCTCTGCTGGAGATCCAATGTGAGTGCTCTGTCGTGAGCGTGACTTTTGTGTGTGTGTGTGTGTGTGTGTGTTTGCAGGAAACCATTGTGTATGCCTGCAAGAAAAAGTCGATGGGTGTTTGTGTGTGTTATTTGTATATGTGTGTGTCAGGACCATGTTTGTGATTATGTTAAAGCAGTTCCAAGTGTTGACGGCTGTGTTGGAGACCCAGTGTGAGTGCTGTGTTGTGAGTGTGATAGTGTGTGTGTGTCTGTGTGTGTTTCAGAACCCCCTGTGTACGCCTGTAAGAAAAATTCCATGGGTGTTTGTGTGTGTTTCTTGTGTATGTGTGTGTCGGGAAAACGTTTGTGAGTATGTTAGGGCAGTTCCAAGTGTTGATGGCTCTGCCGAGGCCCAGTGTGAGTGCTGTGTTGCGAGTGTGACAGTGTGTGTGTGTGTGTGTGTGTGTTTTCGGGTAACCCTTGTGTATGCCTGTATGAAAAAGTCGATGGGTGTATTTGTGTGTTCTTGCGTATTGTGTTTCAGATCCACATTTGTGAGTGTGTGAGGGCAGTTCCAAGTGTTGATGGCTCTGCTGGATATGCACTGTGATGGCTGTGTTGTGAGTGTGATAGTGTGTGTGCGTGTGTGTTTGCGGGGAACCATTGTGTACGCCTGTAAGAAAATGTCGATGGGTGTTTGTGTGTTTCTTGTGTATGTCTGCGTTAGGAAAACGTTTGTGAGTATGTTAGGGCAGTTCCAAGTGTTGATGTCTCTGCCGAGGTACAGAGTGAGTGCTGTGTTGTGAGTGTGAGAGTGTGTGTGCGTGTGTGTGTGTGTTTTCGGGTAACCATTCTGTATGCCTGTATGAAAAAGTCGATGGGTGTATTTGTGTGTTCTTGCGTATTGTGTTTCAGATCCACATTTCTGAGTGTGTGAGGGCAGTTCCAAGTGTTGATGTCTCTGCCGAGGTACAGAGTGAGTGCTGTGTTGTGAGTGTGAGAGTGTGTGTGTGTGTGTGTGTGTGTGTTTTCGGGTAACCATTGTGTATGCCTGTATGAAAAAGTCGACGGGTGTATTTGTGTGTTCTTGCGTATTGTGTTTCAGATCCACATTTGTGAGTGTGTGAGGGCAGTTGCAAGTGTTCATGAGTTTGCTGGATATCCAGTGTGAGTGTGTGTTGTGAGTGGGACAGTGTGTGTGCGTGTCTGTGTGTGTGTTTGCAGGAAACCAGTCTGTATGCCTATAAGAAAAATTCGATGGGTGTTTGTGTGTGTTTCTTCTGTATGTGTGTGTCGGGACCACATTTGTGAATATGTTAGGGCAGTTCCAAGTGTTGATGGCTCTGCTGGAGACCCAGTGAGAGTGCTGTGTTGTGAGTGTGACAGTGTGTGTGTGTCTGTGTGTGTGTGTGTGTTTGGGGGAACCCCACAGTGTATGCTTCTAAGAAAAAGTCGATGGGTGTTTGTGTGTGTTTCTTGTGTATGTGTGTGTCGGGACCACGTATGTGAGTATGTTGTGGCAGTTCCAAGTGCCAGTGTGAATGCTGTGTTGTGAGTGTGGCAGTGTGTGTTTCTGTGTGTGTTTGTGTTGGCGGGAAAACATTGTGTATGCCTGTAAGAATAAGGCGATGGATGTTTGTGTGAGTTTCATGTGTATGTGTGTGTCGCGACCACATTTGTCAATATTTTAGGGCAGTTCCAAGTGTTGATGGTTCTGCTGGATACCCATTGTGAGTGCTGTGTTGTAAGTGTGACTGTGTGTTTGTGTGTGTTCGCGGGAAACCGTTGTGTATGCCTGTAAGAAAAAGTCGATGGGTGTTTGTGTGTGTTTCTTGTGTATGTGTGTGTCGGTAAAACATTTGTGAGTATGTTAGGGCAGTTCCAAGTGTTGATGGCTCTGCCGAGGCCCAGTGTGCGTACTGTGCTGTTAGTGTGACAGTGTGTGTGTGTGTGTGTGTGTGTGTGTGTGTTTGGGGAAACCCCACTCTGTCTGCCTGTAACAAAAAGTTGATGGGTGTTTGTGTGTGTTTCTTCTGTATGTGTGTGTCGGGACCACGTTTGTTTGTATGTTAGGGCAGATTCAAGTGCCACTGTGAATGGTGTGTTGTGAGTGTGATAGTGTGTGTGTGTGTGTGTTTGCGGAAACCATTGTGCATGACTGTAAGTAAAAGTCAATGGGAGTTTGTGTGTTTCTTGTGTATGTGTGTGTCGGGACCACGTTTGTGAGTATGTTAGGGCAGTTCCAACTGTTGATGGCTATGCCCGGGACCCAGCGTGAGTGCTGTGTTGTGCGTGTGATAGTGTATGTGTGTGTGTGTGTGTGTGTGTTTTGCTGGATACCATTGTGTATGTCTGTAAGAAAAAGTCGTAGGGTGTTTTTGTGTGTTTCTTCTGCATGTGTGTTTCGGGACCACGTTTGTGAATATGTTAAGGTAATTCCAAGTGTTCATGGCTCTGCTGGAGATCCAATGTGAGTGCTCTGTCGTGAGTGTGACTTTTGTGTGTGTGTGTGTGTGTGTTTGCAGGAAACCATTGTGTATGCCTGCAAGAAAAAGTCGATGGGTGTTTGTGTGTGTTATTTGTATATGTGTGTGTCAGGACCATGTTTGTGATAATGTTAAAACAGTTCCAAGTGTTGACGGCTGTGTTGGAGACCCAGTGTGAGTGCTGTGTTGTGAGTGTGATAGTGTGTGTGTGTCTGTGTGTGTTTCAGAACCCCCTGTGTACGCCTGTAAGAAAAATTCCATGGGTGTTTGTGTGTGTTTCTTGTGTATGTGTGTGTCGGGAAAACGTTTGTGAGTATGTTAGGGCAGTTCCAAGTGTTGATGGCTCTGCCGAGGCCCAGTGTGAGTGCTGTGTTGCGAGTGTGACAGTGTGTGTGTGTGTGTGTGTGTGTTTTCCGGTAACCATTGTGTATGCCTGTATGAAAAAGTCGATGGGTGTATTTGTGTGTTCTTGCGTATTGTGTTTCAGATCCACATTTGTGAGTGTGTGAGGGCAGTTCCAAGTGTTCATGAGTTTGCTGGATATCCAGTGTGAGTGTGTGTTGTGAGTGTGACAGTGTGTGTGCGTGTCTGTGTGTGTGTTTGCAGGAAACCAGTCTGTATGCCTATAAGAAAAATTCGATGGGTGTTTGTGTGTGTTTCTTCTGTATGTGTGTGTCGGGACCACATTTGTGAATATGTTAGGGCAGTTCCAAGTGTTGATGGCTCTGCTGGAGACCCAGTGAGAGTGCTGTGTTGTGAGTGTGACAGTGTGTGTGTGTCTGTGTGTGTGTGTGTGTGTTTGGGGGAACCCCACAGTGTATGCTTCTAAGAAAAAGTCGATGGGTGTTTGTGTGTGTTTCTTGTGTATGTGTGTGTCGGGACCACGTATGTGAGTATGTTGTGGCAGTTCCAAGTGCCAGTGTGAATGCTGTGTTGTGAGTGTGGCAGTGTGTGTTTTTGTGTGTGTTTGTGTTGGGGGAAAACATTTTGTTTGCCTGTAAGAATAAGGCGATGGATGTTTGTGTGAGTTTCATGTGTATGTGTGTGTCGCGACCACATTTGTCAATATTTTAGGGCAGTTCCAAGTGTTGATGGTTCTGCTGGATACCCATTGTGAGTGCTGTGTTGTAAGTGTGACTGTGTGTGTGTGTGTTCGCGGGAAACCGTTGTGTATGCCTGTAAGAAAAAGTCGATGGGTGTTTGTGTGTGTTTCTTGTGTATGTGTGTGTTGGTAAAACATTTGTGAGTATGTTAGGGCAGTTCCAAGTGTTGATGGCTCTGCCGAGGCCCAGTGTGCGTACTGTGCTATTAGTGTGACAGTGTGTGTGTGTGTGTGTGTGTGTTTGGGGAAACCCCACTCTGTCTGCCTGTAACAAAATGTTGATGGGTGTTTGTGTGTGTTTCTTCTGTATGTGTGTGTCGGGACCACGTTTGTTTGTATGTTAGGGCAGATTCAAGTGCCAGTGTGAATGCTGTGTTGTGAGTGTGATAGTGTGTGTGTGTGTGTGTGTTTGCGGAAACCATTGTGCATGACTGTAAGTAAAAGTCAATGGGAGTTTGTGTGTTTCTTGTGTATGTGTGTGTCGGGACCACGTTTGTGAGTATGTTAGGGCAGTTCCAACTGTTGATGGCTATGCCGGGGACCCAGTGTGAGTGCTGTGTTGTGCGTGTGATAGTGTATGTGTGTGTGTGTGTGTGTGTTTTGCTGAATACCATTGTGTATGTCTGTAAGAAAAAGTCGTAGGGTGTTTTTGTGTGTTTCTTCTGCATGTGTGTTTCGGGACCACGTTTGTGAATATGTTAAGGTAATTCCAAGTGTTCATGGCTCTGCTGGAGATCCAATGTGAGTGCTCTGTCGTGAGTGTGACTTTTGTGTGTGTGTGTGTGTGTGTGTGTTTGCAGGAAACCATTGTGTATGCCTGCAAGAAAAAGTCGATGGGTGTTTGTGTGTGTTATTTGTATATGTGTGTGTCAGGACCATGTTTGTGATAATGTTAAAGCAGTTCCAAGTGTTGACGGCTGTGTTGGAGACCCAGTGTGAGTGCTTTATTGTGAATGTGATAGTGTGTGTGTGTCTGTGTGTGTTTCAGAACCCCCTGTGTACGCCTGTAAGAAAAACTCAATGGGTGTTTGTGTGTGTTTCTTGTGTATGTGTGTGTCGGGAAAACGTTTGTGAGTATGTTAGGGCAGTTCCAAGTGTTGATGGCTCTGCCGAGGCCGAGTGTGAGTGCTGTGTTGCGAGTGTGACAGTGTGTGTGTGTGTGTGTGTTTTCCGGTAACCATTGTGTATGCCTGTATGAAAAAGTCGATGGGTGTATTTGTGTGTTCTTGCGTATTGTGTTTCAGATCCACATTTGTGAGTGTGTGAGGGCAGTTCCAAGTGTTCATGAGTTTGCTGGATATCCAGTGTGAGTGTGTGTTGTGAGTGTGACAGTGTGTGTGCGTGTCTGTGTGTGTGTTTGCAGGAAACCAGTCTATATGCCTATAAGAAAAATTCCATGGGTGTTTGTGTGTGTTTCTTCTGTATGTGTGTGTCGGGACCACATTTGTGAATATGTTAGGGCAGTTCCAAGTGTTGATGGCTCTGCTGGAGACCCAGTGAGAGTGCTGTGTTGTGAGTGTGACAGTGTGTGTGTGTCTGTGTGTGTGTGTGTGTTTGGGGGAACCCCACAGTGTATGCTTCTAAGAAAAAGTCGATGGGTGTTTGTGTGTGTTTCTTGTGTATGTGTGTGTCGGGACCACGTATGTGAGTATGTTGTGGCAGTTCCAAGTGCCAGTGTGAATGCTGTGTTGTGAGTGTGGCAGTGTGTGTTTCTGTGTGTGTTTGTGTTGGCGGGAAAACATTGTGTATGCCTGTAAGAATAAGTCGATGGATGTGTGTGTGAGTTTCATGTGTATGTGTGTGTCGCGACCACATTTGTCAATATTTTAGGGCAGTTCCAAGTGTTGATGGTTCTGCTGGATACCCATTGTGAGTGCTGTGTTGTAAGTGTGACTGTGTGTGTGTGTGTTCACGGGAAACCGTTGTGTATGCCTGTAAGAAAAAGTCGATGGGTGTTTGTGTGTGTTTCTTGTGTATGAGTGTGTCGGTAAAACGTTTGTGAGTATGTTAGGGCAGTTCCAAGTGTTGATGGCTCTGCCGAGGCCCAGTGTGCGTACTGTGCTGTTAGTGTGACAGTGTGTGTGTGTGTGTGTGTGTGTTTGGGGAAACCCCACTCTGTCTGCCTGTAACAAAATGTTGATGGGTGTTTGTGTGTGTTTCTTGTGTATGTGTGTGTCGGGACCACGTTTGTTTGTATGTTAGGGCAGATTCAAGTGCCAGTGTGAATGCTGTGTTGTGAGTGTGATAGTGTGTGTGTGTGTGTTTGCGGAAACCATTGTGCATGACTGTACGTAAAAGTCAATGGGAGTTTGTGTGTGTTTCTTGTTTATGTGTGTGTCGGGACCACGTTTGTGAGTATGTTAGGGCAGTTCCAACTGTTGATGGCTATGCCGGGGACCCAGTGTGAGTGCTGTGTTGTGCGTGTGATAGTGTCTGTGTGTGTGTGTGTGTGTTTTGCTGGATACCATTGTGTATGTCTGTAAGAAAAAGTCGTAGGGTGTTTTTGTGTGTTTCTTCTGCATGTGTGTTTCGGGACCACGTTTGTGAATATGTTAAGGTAATTCCAAGTGTTCATGGCTCTGCTGGAGATCCAATGTGAGTGCTCTGTCGTGAGTGTGACTTTTGTGTGTGTGTGTGTGTGTGTTTGCAGGAAACCATTGTGTATGCCTGCAAGAAAAAGTCGATGGGTGTTTGTGTGTGTTATTTGTATATGTGTGTGTCAGGACCATGTTTGTGATAATGTTAAAACAGTTCCAAGTGTTGACGGCTGTGTTGGAGACCCAGTGTGAGTGCTGTGTTGTGAGTGTGATAGTGTGTGTGTGTCTGTGTGTGTTTCAGAACCCCCTGTGTACGCCTGTAAGAAAAATTCCATGGGTGTTTGTGTGTGTTTCTTGTGTATGTGTGTGTCGGGAAAACGTTTGTGAGTATGTTAGGGCAGTTCCAAGTGTTGATGGCTCTGCCGAGGCCCAGTGTGAGTGCTGTGTTGCGAGTGTGACAGTGTGTGTGTGTGTGTGTGTGTGTTTTCCGGTAACCATTGTGTATGCCTGTATGAAAAAGTCGATGGGTGTATTTGTGTGTTCTTGCGTATTGTGTTTCAGATCCACATTTGTGAGTGTGTGAGGGCAGTTCCAAGTGTTCATGAGTTTGCTGGATATCCAGTGTGAGTGTGTGTTGTGAGTGTGACAGTGTGTGTGCGTGTCTGTGTGTGTGTTTGCAGGAAACCAGTCTGTATGCCTATAAGAAAAATTCGATGGGTGTTTGTGTGTGTTTCTTCTGTATGTGTGTGTCGGGACCACATTTGTGAATATGTTAGGGCAGTTCCAAGTGTTGATGGCTCTGCTGGAGACCCAGTGAGAGTGCTGTGTTGTGAGTGTGACAGTGTGTGTGTGTCTGTGTGTGTGTGTGTGTGTTTGGGGGAACCCCACAGTGTATGCTTCTAAGAAAAAGTCGATGGGTGTTTGTGTGTGTTTCTTGTGTATGTGTGTGTCGGGACCACGTATGTGAGTATGTTGTGGCAGTTCCAAGTGCCAGTGTGAATGCTGTGTTGTGAGTGTGGCAGTGTGTGTTTTTGTGTGTGTTTGTGTTGGGGGAAAACATTTTGTTTGCCTGTAAGAATAAGGCGATGGATGTTTGTGTGAGTTTCATGTGTATGTGTGTGTCGCGACCACATTTGTCAATATTTTAGGGCAGTTCCAAGTGTTGATGGTTCTGCTGGATACCCATTGTGAGTGCTGTGTTGTAAGTGTGACTGTGTGTTTGTGTGTTCGCGGGAAACCGTTGTGTATGCCTGTAAGAAAAAGTCGATGGGTGTTTGTGTGTGTTTCTTGTGTATGTGTGTGTTGGTAAAACATTTGTGAGTATGTTAGGGCAGTTCCAAGTGTTGATGGCTCTGCCGAGGCCCAGTGTGCGTACTGTGCTATTAGTGTGACAGTGTGTGTGTGTGTGTGTGTGTGTTTGGGGAAACCCCACTCTGTCTGCCTGTAACAAAATGTTGATGGGTGTTTGTGTGTGTTTCTTCTGTATGTGTGTGTCGGGACCACGTTTGTTTGTATGTTAGGGCAGATTCAAGTGCCAGTGTGAATGCTGTGTTGTGAGTGTGATAGTGTGTGTGTGTGTGTGTGTTTGCGGAAACCATTGTGCATGACTGTAAGTAAAAGTCAATGGGAGTTTGTGTGTTTCTTGTGTATGTGTGTGTCGGGACCACGTTTGTGAGTATGTTAGGGCAGTTCCAACTGTTGATGGCTATGCCGGGGACCCAGTGTGAGTGCTGTGTTGTGCGTGTGATAGTGTATGTGTGTGTGTGTGTGTGTGTTTTGCTGAATACCATTGTGTATGTCTGTAAGAAAAAGTCGTAGGGTGTTTTTGTGTGTTTCTTCTGCATGTGTGTTTCGGGACCACGTTTGTGAATATGTTAAGGTAATTCCAAGTGTTCATGGCTCTGCTGGAGATCCAATGTGAGTGCTCTGTCGTGAGTGTGACTTTTGTGTGTGTGTGTGTGTGTGTGTGTGTTTGCAGGAAACCATTGTGTATGCCTGCAAGAAAAAGTCGATGGGTGTTTGTGTGTGTTATTTGTATATGTGTGTGTCAGGACCATGTTTGTGATAATGTTAAAGCAGTTCCAAGTGTTGACGGCTGTGTTGGAGACCCAGTGTGAGTGCTTTATTGTGAATGTGATAGTGTGTGTGTGTCTGTGTGTGTTTCAGAACCCCCTGTGTACGCCTGTAAGAAAAACTCAATGGGTGTTTGTGTGTGTTTCTTGTGTATGTGTGTGTCGGGAAAACGTTTGTGAGTATGTTAGGGCAGTTCCAAGTGTTGATGGCTCTGCCGAGGCCGAGTGTGAGTGCTGTGTTGCGAGTGTGACAGTGTGTGTGTGTGTGTGTGTTTTCCGGTAACCATTGTGTATGCCTGTATGAAAAAGTCGATGGGTGTATTTGTGTGTTCTTGCGTATTGTGTTTCAGATCCACATTTGTGAGTGTGTGAGGGCAGTTCCAAGTGTTCATGAGTTTGCTGGATATCCAGTGTGAGTGTGTGTTGTGAGTGTGACAGTGTGTGTGCGTGTCTGTGTGTGTGTTTGCAGGAAACCAGTCTGTATGCCTATAAGAAAAATTCCATGGGTGTTTGTGTGTGTTTCTTCTGTATGTGTGTGTCGGGACCACATTTGTGAATATGTTAGGGCAGTTCCAAGTGTTGATGGCTCTGCTGGAGACCCAGTGAGAGTGCTGTGTTGTGAGTGTGACAGTGTGTGTGTGTCTGTGTGTGTGTGTGTGTTTGGGGGAACCCCACAGTGTATGCTTCTAAGAAAAAGTCGATGGGTGTTTGTGTGTGTTTCTTGTGTATGTGTGTGTCGGGACCACGTATGTGAGTATGTTGTGGCAGTTCCAAGTGCCAGTGTGAATGCTGTGTTGTGAGTGTGGCAGTGTGTGTTTCTGTGTGTGTTTGTGTTGGCGGGAAAACATTGTGTATGCCTGTAAGAATAAGTCGATGGATGTGTGTGTGAGTTTCATGTGTATGTGTGTGTCGCGACCACATTTGTCAATATTTTAGGGCAGTTCCAAGTGTTGATGGTTCTGCTGGATACCCATTGTGAGTGCTGTGTTGTAAGTGTGACTGTGTGTGTGTGTGTTCACGGGAAACCGTTGTGTATGCCTGTAAGAAAAAGTCGATGGGTGTTTGTGTGTGTTTCTTGTGTATGAGTGTGTCGGTAAAACGTTTGTGAGTATGTTAGGGCAGTTCCAAGTGTTGATGGCTCTGCCGAGGCCCAGTGTGCGTACTGTGCTGTTAGTGTGACAGTGTGTGTGTGTGTGTGTGTGTGTTTGGGGAAACCCCACTCTGTCTGCCTGTAACAAAATGTTGATGGGTGTTTGTGTGTGTTTCTTGTGTATGTGTGTGTCGGGACCACGTTTGTTTGTATGTTAGGGCAGATTCAAGTGCCAGTGTGAATGCTGTGTTGTGAGTGTGATAGTGTGTGTGTGTGTGTTTGCGGAAACCATTGTGCATGACTGTACGTAAAAGTCAATGGGAGTTTGTGTGTGTTTCTTGTTTATGTGTGTGTCGGGACCACGTTTGTGAGTATGTTAGGGCAGTTCCAACTGTTGATGGCTATGCCGGGGACCCAGTGTGAGTGCTGTGTTGTGCGTGTGATAGTGTCTGTGTGTGTGTGTGTGTGTTTTGCTGGATACCATTGTGTATGTCTGTAAGAAAAAGTCGTAGGGTGTTTTTGTGTGTTTCTTCTGCATGTGTGTTTCGGGACCACGTTTGTGAATATGTTAAGGTAATTCCAAGTGTTCATGGCTCTGCTGGAGATCCAATGTGAGTGCTCTGTCGTGAGTCTGTCTTGTGTGTGTGTGTGTGTGTGTGTGTGTGTGTTTGCAGGAAACCATTGTGTATGCCTGCAAGAAAAAGTCCATGGGTGTTTGTGTGTGTTATTTGTATATGTGTGTGTCAGGACCATGTTTGTGATTATGTTAAAGCAGTTCCAAGTGTTGACGGCTGTGTTGGAGACCCAGTGTGAGTGCTGTGTTGTGAGTGTGATAGTGTGTGTGTGTCTGTGTGTTTTTCAGAACCCCCTGTGTACGCCTGTAAGAAAAACTCAATGGGTGTTTGTGTGTGTTTCTTGTGTATGTGTGTGTCGGGAAAACGTTTGTGAGTATGTTAGGGCAGTTCCAAGTGTTGATGGCTCTGCCGAGGCCCAGTGTGAGTGCTGTGTTGCGAGTGTGACAGTGTGTGTGTGTGTGTTTTCCGGTAACCATTGTGTATGCCTGTATGAAAAAGTCGATGGGTGTATTTGTGTGTTCTTGCGTATTGTGTTTCAGATCCACATTTGTGAGTGTGTGAGGGCAGTTCCAAGTGTTGATGGCTCTGCTGGATACGCACTGTGAGTGCTGTGTTGTGAGTGTGATAATGTGTGTGCGTGTGTGTTTGCGGGGAACCATTGTGTACGCCTGTAAGAAAATGTCGATGGGTGTTTGTGTGTTTCTTGTGTATGTCTGTGTTGGGAAAACGTTTGTGAGTATGTTAGGGCAGTTCCAAGTGTTGATGTCTCTGCCGAGGTACAGAGTGAGTGCTGTGTTGTGATTGTGAGAGTGTGTGTGTGTGTGTGTGTGTGTTTTCGGGTAACCATTGTGTATGCCTGTATGAAAAAGTCGATGGGTGTATTTGTGTGTTCTTGCGTATTGTGTTTCAGATCCACCTTTGTGAGTGTGTGAGGGCAGTTCCAAGTATTCATGAGTTTGCTGGATATCCAGTGTGAGTGTGTGTTGTGAGTGTGACAGTGTGTGTGCGTGTCTGTGTGTGTGTTTGCAGGAAACCAGTCTGTATGCCTATAAGAAAAATTCGATGGGTGTTTGTGTGTGTTTCTTCTGTATGTGTGTGTCGGGACCACATTTGTGCATATGTTAGGGCATTTCCAAGTGTTGATGGCTCTGCTGGAGACCCAGTGAGAGTGCTGTGTTGTGAGTGTGACAGTGTGTGTGTGTCTGTGTGTGTGTGTGTGTTTGGGGGAACCCCACAGTGTATGCTTCTAAGAAAAAGTCGATGGGTGTTTGTGTGTGTTTCTTGTGTATGTGTGTGTCGGGACCACGTATGTGAGTATGTTGTGGTAGTTCCAAGTGCCAGTGTGAATGCTGTGTTGTGAGTGTGGCAGTGTGTGTTTCTGTGTGTGTTTGCGTTGCAGGAAAACATTGTGTATGCCTGTAAGAATAAGTCGATGGATGTGTGTGTGAGTTTCATGTGTATGTGTGTGTCGCGACCACATTTGTCAATATTTTAGGGCAGTTCCAAGTGTTGATGGTTCTGCTGGATACCCATTGTGAGTGCTGTGTTGTAAGTGTGACTGTGTGTGTGTGTGTTCACGGGAAACCGTTGTGTATGCCTGTAAGAAAAAGTCGATGGGTGTTTGTGTGTGTTTCTTGTGTATGAGTGTGTCGGTAAAACGTTTGTGAGTATGTTAGGGCAGTTCCAAGTGTTGATGGCTCTGCCGAGGCCCAGTGTGCGTACTGTGCTGTTAGTGTGACAGTGTCTGTGTGTGTGTGTGTGTGTGTGTTTGGGGAAACCCCACTCTGTCTGCCTGTAACAAAATGTTGATGGGTGTTTGTGTGTGTTTCTTCTGTATGTGTGTGTCGGGACCACGTTTGTTTCTATGTAAGGGCAGATTCAAGTGCCACTGTGAATGCTGTGTTGTGAGTGTGATAGTGTGTGTGTGTGTGTGTTTGCGGAAACCATTGTGCATGACTGTAAGTAAAAGTCAGTGGGAGTTTGTGTGTGTTTCTTGTGTATGTGTGTGTCGGGACCACGTTTGTGAGTATGTTAGGGCAGTTCCAACTGTTGATGGCTATGCCGGGGACCCAGTGTGAGTGCTGTGTTGTGCGTGTGATAGTGTATGTGTGTGTGTGTGTGTGTGTTTTGCTGGATACCATTGTGTATGTCTGTAAGAAAAAGTCGTAGGGTGTTTTTGTGTGTTTCTTCTGCATGTGTGTTTCGGGACCACGTTTGTGAATATGTTAAGGTAATTCCAAGTGTTCATGGCTCTGCTGGAGATCCAATGTGAGTGCTCTGTCGTGAGTCTGTCTTGTGTGTGTGTGTGTGTGTGTGTGTGTGTGTGTGTGTGTTTGCAGGAAACCATTGTGTATGCCTGCAAGAAAAAGTCCATGGGTGTTTGTGTGTGTTATTTGTATATGTGTGTGTCAGGACCATGTTTGTGATTATGTTAAAGCAGTTCCAAGTGTTGACGGCTGTGTTGGAGACCCAGTGTGAGTGCTGTGTTGTGAGTGTGATAGTGTGTGTGTGTCTGTGTGTGTTTCAGAACCCCCTGTGTACGCCTGTAAGAAAAACTCAATGGGTGTTTGTGTGTGTTTCTTGTGTATGTGTGTGTCGGGAAAACGTTTGTGAGTATGTTAGGGCAGTTCCAAGTGTTGATGGCTCTGCCGAGGCCCAGTGTGAGTGCTGTGTTGCGAGTGTGACAGTGTGTGTGTGTGTGTTTTCCGGTAACCATTGTGTATGCCTGTATGAAAAAGTCGATGGGTGTATTTGTGTGTTCTTGCGTATTGTGTTTCAGATCCACATTTGTGAGTGTGTGAGGGCAGTTCCAAGTGTTGATGGCTCTGCTGGATACGCACTGTGAGTGCTGTGTTGTGAGTGTGATAATGTGTGTGCGTGTGTGTTTGCGGGGAACCATTGTGTACGCCTGTAAGAAAATGTCGATGGGTGTTTGTGTGTTTCTTGTGTATGTCTGTGTTGGGAAAACGTTTGTGAGTATGTTAGGGCAGTTCCAAGTGTTGATGTCTCTGCCGAGGTACAGAGTGAGTGCTGTGTTGTGATTGTGAGAGTGTGTGTGTGTGTGTGTGTGTGTTTTCGGGTAACCATTGTGTATGCCTGTATGAAAAAGTCGATGGGTGTATTTGTGTGTTCTTGCGTATTGTGTTTCAGATCCACCTTTGTGAGTGTGTGAGGGCAGTTCCAAGTATTCATGAGTTTGCTGGATATCCAGTGTGAGTGTGTGTTGTGAGTGTGACAGTGTGTGTGCGTGTCTGTGTGTGTGTTTGCAGGAAACCAGTCTGTATGCCTATAAGAAAAATTCGATGGGTGTTTGTGTGTGTTTCTTCTGTATGTGTGTGTCGGGACCACATGTGTGCATATGTTAGGGCATTTCCAAGTGTTGATGGCTCTGCTGGAGACCCAGTGAGAGTGCTGTGTTGTGAGTGTGACAGTGTGTGTGTGTCTGTGTGTGTGTGTGTGTTTGGGGGAACCCCACAGTGTATGCTTCTAAGAAAAAGTCGATGGGTGTTTGTGTGTGTTTCTTGTGTATGTGTGTGTCGGGACCACGTATGTGAGTATGTTGTGGTAGTTCCAAGTGCCAGTGTGAATGCTGTGTTGTGAGTGTGGCAGTGTGTGTTTCTGTGTGTGTTTGCGTTGCAGGAAAATATTGTGTATGCCTGTAAGAATAAGTCGATGGATGTGTGTGTGAGTTTCATGTGTATGTGTGTGTCGCGACCACATTTGTCAATATTTTAGGGCAGTTCCAAGTGTTGATGGTTCTGCTGGATACCCATTGTGAGTGCTGTGTTGTAATTGTGACTGTGTGTGTGTGTGTTCACGGGAAACCGTTGTGTATGCCTGTAAGAAAAAGTCGATGGGTGTTTGTGTGTGTTTCTTGTGTATGAGTGTGTCGGTAAAACGTTTGTGAGTATGTTAGGGCAGTTCCAAGTGTTGATGGCTCTGCCGAGGCCCAGTGTGCGTACTGTGCTGTTAGTGTGACAGTGTCTGTGTGTGTGTGTGTGTGTGTGTTTGGGGAAACCCCACTCTGTCTGCCTGTAACAAAATGTTGATGGGTGTTTGTGTGTGTTTCTTCTGTATGTGTGTGTCGGGACCACGTTTGTTTCTATGTAAGGGCAGATTCAAGTGCCACTGTGAATGCTGTGTTGTGAGTGTGATAGTGTGTGTGTGTGTGTGTTTGCGGAAACCATTGTGCATGACTGTAAGTAAAAGTCAGTGGGAGTTTGTGTGTGTTTCTTGTGTATGTGTGTGTCGGGACCACGTTTGTGAGTATGTTAGGGCAGTTCCAACTGTTGATGGCTATGCCGGGGACCCAGTGTGAGTGCTGTGTTGTGCGTGTGATAGTGTATGTGTGTGTGTGTGTGTGTGTTTTGCTGGATACCATTGTGTATGTCTGTAAGAAAAAGTCGTAGGGTGTTTTTGTGTGTTTCTTCTGCATGTGTGTTTCGGGACCACGTTTGTGAATATGTTAAGGTAATTCCAAGTGTTCATGGCTCTGCTGGAGATCCAATGTGAGTGCTCTGTCGTGAGTCTGTCTTGTGTGTGTGTGTGTGTGTGTGTGTGTGTGTGTGTGTGTGTTTGCAGGAAACCATTGTGTATGCCTGCAAGAAAAAGTCAATGGGTGTTTGTGTGTGTTATTTGTATATGTGTGTGTCAGGACCATGTTTGTGATTATGTTAAAGCAGTTCCAAGTGTTGACGGCTGTGTTGGAGACCCAGTGTGAGTGCTGTGTTGTGAGTGTGATAGTGTGTGTGTGTCTGTGTGTGTTTCAGAACCCCCTGTGTACGCCTGTAAGAAAAACTCAATGGGTGTTTGTGTGTGTTTCTTGTGTATGTGTGTGTCGGGAAAACGTTTGTGAGTATGTTAGGGCAGTTCCAAGTGTTGATGGCTCTGCCGAGGCCCAGTGTGAGTGCTGTGTTGCGAGTGTGACAGTGTGTGTGTGTGTGTTTTCCGGTAACCATTGTGTATGCCTGTATGAAAAAGTCGATGGGTGTATTTGTGTGTTCTTGCGTATTGTGTTTCAGATCCACATTTGTGAGTGTGTGAGGGCAGTTCCAAGTGTTGATGGCTCTGCTGGATACGCACTGTGAGTGCTGTGTTGTGAGTGTGATAATGTGTGTGCGTGTGTGTTTGCGGGGAACCATTGTGTACGCCTGTAAGAAAATGTCGATGGGTGTTTGTGTGTTTCTTGTGTATGTCTGTGTTGGGAAAACGTTTGTGAGTATGTTAGGGCAGTTCCAAGTGTTGATGTCTCTGCCGAGGTACAGAGTGAGTGCTGTGTTGTGATTGTGAGAGTGTGTGTGTGTGTGTGTGTGTGTTTTCGGGTAACCATTGTGTATGCCTGTATGAAAAAGTCGATGGGTGTATTTGTGTGTTCTTGCGTATTGTGTTTCAGATCCACCTTTGTGAGTGTGTGAGGGCAGTTCCAAGTATTCATGAGTTTGCTGGATATCCAGTGTGAGTGTGTGTTGTGAGTGTGACAGTGTGTGTGCGTGTCTGTGTGTGTGTTTGCAGGAAACCAGTCTGTATGCCTATAAGAAAAATTCGATGGGTGTTTGTGTGTGTTTCTTCTGTATGTGTGTGTCGGGACCACATTTGTGCATATGTTAGGGCATTTCCAAGTGTTGATGGCTCTGCTGGAGACCCAGTGAGAGTGCTGTGTTGTGAGTGTGACAGTGTGTGTGTGTCTGTGTGTGTGTGTGTGTTTGGGGGAACCCCACAGTGTATGCTTCTAAGAAAAAGTCGATGGGTGTTTGTGTGTGTTTCTTGTGTATGTGTGTGTCGGGACCACGTATGTGAGTATGTTGTGGTAGTTCCAAGTGCCAGTGTGAATGCTGTGTTGTGAGTGTGGCAGTGTGTGTTTCTGTGTGTGTTTGCGTTGCAGGAAAACATTGTGTATGCCTGTAAGAATAAGTCGATGGATGTGTGTGTGAGTTTCATGTGTATGTGTGTGTCGCGACCACATTTGTCAATATTTTAGGGCAGTTCCAAGTGTTGATGGTTCTGCTGGATACCCATTGTGAGTGCTGTGTTGTAAGTGTGACTGTGTGTGTGTGTGTTCACGGGAAACCGTTGTGTATGCCTGTAAGAAAAAGTCGATGGGTGTTTGTGTGTGTTTCTTGTGTATGAGTGTGTCGGTAAAACGTTTGTGAGTATGTTAGGGCAGTTCCAAGTGTTGATGGCTCTGCCGAGGCCCAGTGTGCGTACTGTGCTGTTAGTGTGACAGTGTCTGTGTGTGTGCGTGTGTGTGTGTTTGGGGAAACCCCACTCTGTCTGCCTGTAACAAAATGTTGATGGGTGTTTGTGTGTGTTTCTTCTGTATGTGTGTGTCGGGACCACGTTTGTTTCTATGTAAGGGCAGATTCAAGTGCCACTGTGAATGCTGTGTTGTGAGTGTGATAGTGTGTGTGTGTGTGTGTTTGCGGAAACCATTGTGCATGACTGTAAGTAAAAGTCAGTGGGAGTTTGTGTGTGTTTCTTGTGTATGTGTGTGTCGGGACCACGTTTGTGAGTATGTTAGGGCAGTTCCAACTGTTGATGGCTATGCCGGGGACCCAGTGTGAGTGCTGTGTTGTGCGTGTGATAGTGTATGTGTGTGTGTGTGTGTGTGTTTTGCTGGATACCATTGTGTATGTCTGTAAGAAAATGTCGTAGGGTGTTTTTGTGTGTTTCTTCTGCATGTGTGTTTCGGGACCACGTTTGTGAATATGTTAAGGTAATTCCAAGTGTTCATGGCTCTGCTGGAGATCCAATGTGAGTGCTCTGTCGTGAGTCTGTCTTGTGTGTGTGTGTGTGTGTGTGTGTGTGTGTGTGTGTTTGCAGGAAACCATTGTGTATGCCTGCAAGAAAAATTCAATGGGTGTTTGTGTGTGTTATTTGTATATGTGTGTGTCAGGACCATGTTTGTGATTATGTTAAAGCAGTTCCAAGTGTTGACGGCTGTGTTGGAGACCCAGTGTGAGTGCTGTGTTGTGAGTGTGATAGTGTGTGTGTGTCTGTGTGTGTTTCAGAACCCCCTGTGTACGCCTGTAAGAAAAACTCAATGGGTGTTTGTGTGTGTTTCTTGTGTATGTGTGTGTCGGGAAAACGTTTGTGAGTATGTTAGGGCAGTTCCAAGTGTTGATGGCTCTGCCGAGGCCCAGTGTGAGTGCTGTGTTGCGAGTGTGACAGTGTGTGTGTGTGTGTTTTCCGGTAACCATTGTGTATGCCTGTATGAAAAAGTCGATGGGTGTATTTGTGTGTTCTTGCGTATTGTGTTTCAGATCCACATTTGTGAGTGTGTGAGGGCAGTTCCAAGTGTTGATGGCTCTGCTGGATACGCACTGTGAGTGCTGTGTTGTGAGTGTGATAATGTGTGTGCGTGTGTGTTTGCGGGGAACCATTGTGTACGCCTGTAAGAAAATGACGATGGGTGTTTGTGTGTTTCTTGTGTATGTCTGTGTTGGGAAAACGTTTGTGAGTATGTTAGGGCAGTTCCAAGTGTTGATGTCTCTGCCGAGGTACAGAGTGAGTGCTGTGTTGTGATTGTGAGAGTGTGTGTGTGTGTGTGTGTGTGTTTTCGGGTAACCATTGTGTATGCCTGTATGAAAAAGTCGATGGGTGTATTTGTGTGTTCTTGCGTATTGTGTTTCAGATCCACCTTTGTGAGTGTGTGAGGGCAGTTCCAAGTATTCATGAGTTTGCTGGATATCCAGTGTGAGTGTGTGTTGTGAGTGTGACAGTGTGTGTGCGTGTCTGTGTGTGTGTTTGCAGGAAACCAGTCTGTATGCCTATAAGAAAAATTCGATGGGTGTTTGTGTGTGTTTCTTCTGTATGTGTGTGTCGGGACCACATTTGTGCATATGTTAGGGCATTTCCAAGTGTTGATGGCTCTGCTGGAGACCCAGTGAGAGTGCTGTGTTGTGAGTGTGACAGTGTGTGTGTGTCTGTGTGTGTGTGTGTGTTTGGGGGAACCCCACAGTGTATGCTTCTAAGAAAAAGTCGATGGGTGTTTGTGTGTGTTTCTTGTGTATGTGTGTGTCGGGACCACGTATGTGAGTATGTTGTGGTAGTTCCAAGTGCCAGTGTGAATGCTGTGTTGTGAGTGTGGCAGTGTGTGTTTCTGTGTGTGTTTGCGTTGCAGGAAAACATTGTGTATGCCTGTAAGAATAAGTCGATGGATGTGTGTGTGAGTTTCATGTGTATGTGTGTGTCGCGACCACATTTGTCAATATTTTAGGGCAGTTCCAAGTGTTGATGGTTCTGCTGGATACCCATTGTGAGTGCTGTGTTGTAAGTGTGACTGTGTGTGTGTGTGTTCACGGGAAACCGTTGTGTATGCCTGTAAGAAAAAGTCGATGGGTGTTTGTGTGTGTTTCTTGTGTATGAGTGTGTCGGTAAAACGTTTGTGAGTATGTTAGGGCAGTTCCAAGTGTTGATGGCTCTGCCGAGGCCCAGTGTGCGTACTGTGCTGTTAGTGTGACAGTGTCTGTGTGTGTGTGTGTGTGTGTGTTTGGGGAAACCCCACTCTGTCTGCCTGTAACAAAATGTTGATGGGTGTTTGTGTGTGTTTCTTCTGTATGTGTGTGTCGGGACCACGTTTGTTTCTATGTAAGGGCAGATTCAAGTGCCAGTGTGAATGCTGTGTTGTGAGTGTGATAGTGTGTGTGTGTGTGTGTTTGCGGAAACCATTGTGCATGACTGTAAGTAAAAGTCAGTGGGAGTTTGTGTGTGTTTCTTGTGTATGTGTGTGTCGGGACCACGTTTGTGAGTATGTTAGGGCAGTTCCAACTGTTGATGGCTATGCCGGGGACCCAGTGTGAGTGCTGTGTTGTGCGTGTGATAGTGTATGTGTGTGTGTGTGTGTGTGTTTTGCTGGATACCATTGTGTATGTCTGTAAGAAAATGTCGTAGGGTGTTTTTGTGTGTTTCTTCTGCATGTGTGTTTCGGGACCACGTTTGTGAATATGTTAAGGTAATTCCAAGTGTTCATGGCTCTGCTGGAGATCCAATGTGAGTGCTCTGTCGTGAGTCTGTCTTGTGTGTGTGTGTGTGTGTGTGTGTGTGTGTGTGTGTGTTTGCAGGAAACCATTGTGTATGCCTGCAAGAAAAAGTCAATGGGTGTTTGTGTGTGTTATTTGTATATGTGTGTGTCAGGACCATGTTTGTGATTATGTTAAAGCAGTTCCAAGTGTTGACGGCTGTGTTGGAGACCCAGTGTGAGTGCTGTGTTGTGAGTGTGATAGTGTGTGTGTGTCTGTGTGTGTTTCAGAACCCCCTGTGTACGCCTGTAAGAAAAACTCAATGGGTGTTTGTGTGTGTTTCTTGTGTATGTGTGTGTCGGGAAAACGTTTGTGAGTATGTTAGGGCAGTTCCAAGTGTTGATGGCTCTGCCGAGGCCCAGTGTGAGTGCTGTGTTGCGAGTGTGACAGTGTGTGTGTGTGTGTTTTCCGGTAACCATTGTGTATGCCTGTATGAAAAAGTCGATGGGTGTATTTGTGTGTTCTTGCGTATTGTGTTTCAGATCCACATTTGTGAGTGTGTGAGGGCAGTTCCAAGTGTTGATGGCTCTGCTGGATACGCACTGTGAGTGCTGTGTTGTGAGTGTGATAATGTGTGTGCGTGTGTGTTTGCGGGGAACCATTGTGTACGCCTGTAAGAAAATGTCGATGGGTGTTTGTGTGTTTCTTGTGTATATCTGTGTTGGGAAAACGTTTGTGAGTATGTTAGGGCAGTTCCAAGTGTTGATGTCTCTGCCGAGGTACAGAGTGAGTGCTGTGTTGTGATTGTGAGAGTGTGTGTGTGTGTGTGTGTGTTTTCGGGTAACCATTGTGTATGCCTGTATGAAAAAGTCGATGGGTGTATTTGTGTGTTCTTGCGTATTGTGTTTCAGATCCACCTTTGTGAGTGTGTGAGGGCAGTTCCAAGTGTTCATGAGTTTGCTGGATATCCAGTGTGAGTGTGTGTTGTGAGTGGGACAGTGTGTGTGCGTGTCTGTGTGTGTGTTTGCAGGAAACCAGTCTGTATGCCTATAAGAAAAATTCGATGGGTGTTTGTGTGTGTTTCTTCTGTATGTGTGTGTCGGGACCACATTTGTGAATATGTTAGGGCAGTTCCAAGTGTTGATGGCTCTGCTGGAGACCCAGTGAGAGTGCTGTGTTGTGAGTGTGACAGTGTGTGTGTGTGTGTGTGTGTGTTTGGGGGAACCCCACAGTGTATGCTTCTAAGAAAAAGTCGATGGGTGTTTGTGTGTGTTTCTTGTGTATGTGTGTGTCGGGACCACGTATGTGAGTATGTTGTGGCAGTTCCAAGTGTCAGTGTGAATGCTGTGTTGTGAGTGTGGCAGTGTGGGTTTCTGTGTGTGTTTGTGTTGGCGGGAAAACATTGTGTATGCCTGTAAGAATAAGTCGATGGATGTGTGTGTGAGTTTCATGTGTATGTGTGTGTCGCGACCACATTTGTCAATATTTTAGGGCAGTTCCAAGTGTTGATGGTTCTGCTGGATACCCATTGTGAGTGCTGTGTTGTAAGTGTGACTGTGTGTGTGTGTGTTCACGGGAAACCATTGTGTAAGCCTGTAAGAAAAAGTCGATGGGTGTTTGTGTGTGTTTCTTGTGTATGAGTGTGTCGGTAAAACGTTTGTGAGTATGTTAGGGCAGTTCCAAGTGTTGATGGCTCTGCCGAGGCCCAGTGTGCGTACTGTGCTGTTAGTGTGACAGTGTGTGTGTGTGTGTGTGTGTGTGTGTGTGTGTTTGGGGAAACCCCACTCTGCCTGCCTGTAACAAAAAGTTGATGGGTGTTTGTGTGTGTTTCTTCTGTATGTGTGTGTCGGGACCACGTTTGTTTGTATGTAAGGGCAGATTCAAGTGCCACTGTGAATGGTGTGTTGTGAGTGTGATAGTGTGTGTGTGTGTGTGTTTGCGGAAACCATTGTGCATGACTGTAAGTAAAAGTCAATGGGAGTTTGTGTGTGTTTCTTGTGTATGTGTGTGTCGGGACCACGTTTGTGAGTATGTTAGGGCAGTTCCAACTGTTGATGGCTATGCCGGGGACCCAGTGTGAGTGCTGTGTTGTGCGTGTGATAGTGTATGTGTGTGTGTGTGTGTGTGTGTGTTTTGCTGGATACCATTGTGTATGTCTGTAAGAAAAAGTCGTAGGGTGTTTTTGTGTGTTTCTTCTGCATGTGTGTTTCGGGACCACGTTTGTGAATATGTTAAGGTAATTCCAAGTGTTCATGGCTGTGCTGGAGATCCAATGTGAGTGCTCTGTCGTGAGTCTGTCTTGTGTGTGTGTGTGTGTGTGTGTGTGTTTGCAGGAAACCATTGTGTATGCCTGCAAGAAAAAGTCGATGGGTGTTTGTGTGTGTTATTTGTATATGTGTGTGTCAGGACCATGTTTGTGATTATGTTAAAGCAGTTCCAAGTGTTGACGGCTGTGTTGGAGACCCAGTGTGAGTGCTGTGTTGTGAGTGTGATAGTGTGTGTGTGTCTGTGTGTGTTTCAGAACCCCCTGTGTACGCCTGTAAGAAAAACTCAATGGGTGTTTGTGTGTGTTTCTTGTGTATGTGTGTGTCGGGAAAACGTTTGTGAGTATGTTAGGGCAGTTCCAAGTGTTGATGGCTCTGCCGAGGCCCAGTGTGAGTGCTGTGTTGCGAGTGTGACAGTGTGTGTGTGTGTGTGTGTGTGTTTTCCGGTAACCATTGTGTATGCCTGTATGAAAAGTCGATGGGTGTATTTGTGTGTTCTTGCGTATTGTGTTTCAGATCCACATTTGTGAGTGTGTGAGGGCAGTTCCAAGTGTTGATGGCTCTGCTGGATACGCACTGTGAGTGCTGTGTTGTGAGTGTGATAGTGTGTGTGCGTGTGTGTTTGCGGGGAACCATTGTGTACGCCTGTAAGAAAATGTCGATGGGTGTTTGTGTGTTTCTTGTGTATGTCTGTGTTGGGAAAACGTTTGTGAGTATGTTAGGGCAGTTCCAAGTGTTGATGTCTCTGCCGAGGTACAGAGTGAGTGCTGTGTTGTGAGTGTGAGAGTGTGTGTGTGTGTGTGTGTGTGTGTTTTCGGGTAACCATTGTGTATGCCTGTATGAAAAAGTCGATGGGTGTATTTGTGTGTTCTTGCGTATTGTGTTTCAGATCCACATTTGTGAGTGTGTGAGGGCAGTTCCAAGTGTTCATGAGTTTGCTGGATATCCAGTGTGAGTGTGTGTTGTGAGTGTGACAGTGTGTGTGCGTGTCTGTGTGTGTGTTTGCAGGAAACCAGTCTGTATGCCTATAAGAAAAATTCCATGGGTGTTTGTGTGTGTTTCTTCTGTATGTGTGTGTCGGGACCACATTTGTGAATATGTTAGGGCAGTTCCAAGTGTTGATGGCTCTGCTGGAGACCCAGTGAGAGTGCTGTGTTGTGAGTGTGACAGTGTGTGTGTGTCTGTGTGTGTGTGTGTGTTTGGGGGAACCCCACAGTGTATGATTCTAAGAAAAAGTCGATGGGTGTTTGTGTGTGTTTCTTGTATATGTGTGTGTCGGGACCACGTATGTGAGTATGTTGTGGCAGTTCCAAGTGCCAGTGTGAATGCTGTGTTGTGAGTGTGGCAGTGTGTGTTTCTGTGTGTGTTTGTGTTGGCGGGAAAACATTGTGTATGCCTGTAAGAATAAGTCGATGGATGTGTGTGTGAGTTTCATGTGTATGTGTGTGTCGCGACCACATTTGTCAATATTTTAGGGCAGTTCCAAGTGTTGATGGTTCTGCTGGATACCCATTGTGAGTGCTGTGTTGTAAGTGTGACTGTGTGTGTGTGTGTTCACGGGAAACCGTTGTGTATGCCTGTAAGAAAAAGTCGATGGGTGTTTGTGTGTGTTTCTTGTGTATGAGTGTGTCGGTAAAACGTTTGTGAGTATGTTAGGGCAGTTCCAAGTGTTGATGGCTCTGCCGAGGCCCAGTGTGCGTACTGTGCTGTTAGTGTGACAGTGTGTGTGTGTGTGTGTGTGTGTGTTTGGGGAAACCCCACTCTGTCTGTCTGTAACAAAATGTTGATGGGTGTTTGTGTGTGTTTCTTCTGTATGTGTGTGTCGGGACCACATTTGTTTGTATGTTAGGGCAGATTCAAGTGCCACTGTGAATGCTGTGTTGTGAGTGTGATAGTGTGTGTGTGTGTGTGTTTGCGGAAACCATTGTGCATGACTGTAAGTAAAAGTCAATGGGAGTTTGTGTGTGTTTCTTGTGTATGTGTGTGTCGGGACCACGTTTGTGAGTATGTTAGGGCAGTTCCAACTGTTGATGGCTATGCCGGGGACCCAGTGTGAGTGCTGTGTTGTGCGTGTGATAGTGTATGTGTGTGTGTGTGTGTGTGTTTTGCTGGATACCATTGTGTATGTCTGTAAGAAAAAGTCGTAGGGTGTTTTTGTGTGTTTCTTCTGCATGTGTGTTTCGGGACCACGTTTGTGAATACGTTAAGGTAATTTCAAGTGTTCATGGCTCTGCTGGAGATCCAATGTGAGTGCTCTGTCGTGAGTCTGTCTTGTGTGTGTGTGTGTGTGTGTGTGTTTGCAGGAAACCATTGTGTATGCCTGCAAGAAAAAGTCGATGGGTGTTTGTGTGTGTTATTTGTGTATGTGTGTGTCAGGACCATGTTTGTGATTATGTTAAAGCAGTTCCAAGTGTTGACGGCTGTGTTGGAGACCCAGTGTGAGTGCTGTGTTGTGAGTGTGATAGTGTGTGTGTGTCTGTGTGTGTTTCAGAACCCCCTGTGTACGCCTGTAAGAAAAACTCAATGGGTGTTTGTGTGTGTTTCTTGTGTATGGGTGTGTCGGGAAAACGTTTGTGAGTATGTTAGGGCAGTTCCAAGTGTTGATGGCTCTGCCGAGGCCCAGTGTGAGTGCCGTGTTGCGAGTGTGACAGTTTGTGTGTGTGTGTGTGTGTGTGTTTTCCGGTAACCATTGTGTATGCCTGTATGAAAAAGTCGATGGGTGTATTTGTGTGTTCTTGCGCATTGTGTTTCAGATCCACATTTGTGAGTGTGTGAGGGCAGTTCCAAGTGTTGATGGCTCTGCTGGATACGCACTGTGAGTGCTGTGTTGTGAGTGTGATAGTGTGTGTGCGTGTGTGTTTGCGGGGAACCATTGTGTACGCCTGTAAGAAAATGTCGATGGGTGTTTGTGTGTTTCTTGTGTATGTCTGTGTTGGGAAAACGTTTGTGAGTATGTTAGGGCAGTTCCAAGTGTTGATGTCTCTGCCGAGGTACAGAGTGAGTGCTGTGTTGTGAGTGTGAGAGTGTGTGTGTGTGTGTGTGTGTTTTCGGGTAACCGTTGTGTACGCCTGTATGAAAAAGTCGATGGGTGTATTTGTGTGTTCTTGCGTATTGTGTTTCAGATCCACATTTGTGAGTGTGTGAGGGCAGTTCCAAGTGTTCATGAGTTTGCTGGATATCCAGTGTGAGTGTGTGTTGTGAGTGGGACAGTGTGTGTGCGTGTCTGTGTGTGTGTTTGCAGGAAACCAGTCTGTATGCCTATAAGAAAAATTCGATGGGTGTTTGTGTGTGTTTCTTCTGTATGTGTGTGTCGGGACCACATTTGTGAATATGTTAGGGCAGTTCCAAGTGTTGATGGCTCTGCTGGAGACCCAGTGAGAGTGCTGTGTTGTGAGTGTGACAGTGTGTGTGTGTCTGTGTGTGTGTGTGTGTTTGGGGGAACCCCACAGTGTATGCTTCTAAGAAAAAGTCGATGGGTGTTTGTGTGTGTTTCTTGTGTATGTGTGTGTCGGGACCACGTATGTGAGTATGTTGTGGCAGTTCCAAGTGCCAGTGTGAATGCTGTGTTGTGAGTGTGGCAGTGTGTGTTTCTGTGTGTGTTTGTGTTGGCGGGAAAACATTGTGTATGCCTGTAAGAATAAGTCGATGGATGTGTGTGTGAGTTTCATGTGTATGTGTGTGTCGCGACCACATTTGTCAATATTTTAGGGCAGTTCCAAGTGTTGATGGTTCTGCTGGATACCCATTGTGAGTGCTGTGTTGTAAGTGTGACTGTGTGTGTGTGTGTTCACGGGAAACTGTTGTGTATGCCTGTAAGAAAAAGTCGATGGGTGTTTGTGTGTGTTTCTTGTGTATGA
Organism: Ursus arctos; assembly: GCF_023065955.2. Taxonomy (NCBI): domain Eukaryota; kingdom Metazoa; phylum Chordata; class Mammalia; order Carnivora; family Ursidae; genus Ursus; species Ursus arctos. The sequence continues at coordinate 15,688,224 of NC_079874.1, forward strand.
GTGTGTCGGTAAAACGTTTGTGAGTATGTTAGGGCAGTTCCAAGTGTTGATGGCTCTGCCGAGGCCCAGTGTGCGTACTGTGCTGTTAGTGTGACAGTGTGTGTGTGTGTGTGTGTGTGTTTGGGGAAACCCCACTCTGTCTGCCTGTAACAAAAAGTTGATGGGTGTTTGTGTGTGTTTCTTCTGTATGTGTGTGTCGGGACCACGTTTGTTTGTATGTAAGGGCAGATTCAAGTGCCACTGTGAATGGTGTGTTGTGAGTGTGATAGTGTGTGTGTGTGTGTGTTTGCGGAAACCATTGTGCATGACTGTAAGTAAAAGTCAATGGGAGTTTGTGTGTGTTTCTTGTGTATGTGTGTGTCGGGACCACGTTTGTGAGTATGTTAGGGCAGTTCCAACTGTTGATGGCTATGCCGGGGACCCAGTGTGAGTGCTGTGTTGTGCGTGTGATAGTGTATGTGTGTGTGTGTGTGTGTTTTCCTGGATACCATTGTGTATGTCTGTAAGAAAAAGTCGTAGGGTGTTTTTGTGTGTTTCTTCTGCATGTGTGTTTCGGGACCACGTTTGTGAATATGTTAAGGTAATTCCAAGTGTTCATGGCTCTGCTGGAGATCCAATGTGAGTGCTCTGTCGTGAGTGTGACTTTTGTGTGTGTGTGTGTGTGTGTTTGCAGGAAACCATTGTCTATGCCTGCAAGAAAAAGTCAATGGGTGTTTGTGTGTGTTATTTGTATATGTGTGTGTCAGGACCATGTTTGTGATTATGTTAAAGCAGTTCCAAGTGTTGACGGCTGTGTTGGAGACCCAGTGTGAGTGCTGTGTTGTGAGTGTGATAGTGTGTGTGTGTCTGTGTGTGTTTCAGAACCCCCTGTGTACGCCTGTAAGAAAAACTCAATGGGTGTTTGTGTGTGTTTCTTGTGTATGTGTGTGTCGGGAAAACGTTTGTGAGTATGTTAGGGCAGTTCCAAGTGTTGATGGCTCTGCCGAGGCCCAGTGTGAGTGCTGAGTTGCGAGTGTGACAGTGTGTGTGTGTGTGTGTTTTCCGGTAACCATTGTGTATGCCTGTATGAAAAAGTCGATGGGTGTATTTGTGTGTTCTTGCGTATTGTGTTTCCGATCCACATTTGTGAGTGTGTGAGGGCAGTTCCAAGTGTTGATGGCTCTGCTGGATACGCACTGTGAGTGCTGTATTGTGAGTGTGATAGTGTGTGTGCGTGTGTGTTTGCGGGGAACCATTGTGTACGCCTGTAAGAAAATGTCGATGGGTGTTTGTGTGTTTCTAGTGTATGTCTGTGTTGGGAAAACGTTTGTGAGTATGTTAGGGCAGTTCCAAGTGTTGATGTCTCTGCCGAGGTACAGAGTGAGTGCTGTGTTGTGAGTGTGAGAGTGTGTGTGTGTGTGTGTGTGTGTGTGTGTGTTTTCGGGTAACCATTGTGTATGCCTGTATGAAAAAGTCGATGGGTGTATTTGTGTGTTCTTGCGTATTGTGTTTCAGATCCACATTTGTGAGTGTGTGAGGGCAGTTTCAAGTGTTCATGAGTTTGCTGGATATCCAGTGTGAGTGTGTGTTGTGAGTGTGACAGTGTGTGTGCGTGTCTGTGTGTGTGTTTGCAGGAAACCAGTCTGTATGCCTGTAAGAAAAATTCGATGGGTGTTTGTGTGTGTTTCTTCTGTATGTGTGTGTCGGGACCACATTTGTGAATATGTTAGGGCAGTTCCAAGTGTTGATGGCTCTGCTGGAGACCCAGTGAGAGTGCTGTGTTGTGAGTGTGACAGTGTGTGTGTGTCTGTGTGTGTGTGTGTGTTTGGGGGAACCCCACAGTGTATGCTTCTAAGAAAAAGTCGATGGGTGTTTGTGTGTGTTTCTTGTGTATGTGTGTGTCGGGACCACGTATGTGAGTATGTGGTGGCAGTTCCAAGTGGCAGTGTGAATGCTGTGTTGTGAGTGTGGCAGTGTGTGTTTCTGTGTGTGTTTGTGTTGGCGGGAAAACATTGTGTATGCCTGTAAGAATAATTCGATGGATGTGTGTGTGAGTTTCATGTGTATGTGTGTGTCGCGACCACATTTGTCAATATTTTAGGGCAGTTCCAAGTGTTGATGGTTCTGCTGGATACCCATTGTGAGTGCTGTATTGTAAGTGTGACTGTGTGTGTGTGTGTTCACAGGAAACCGTTGTGTAAGCCTGTAAGAAAAAGTCGATGGGTGTTTGTGTGTGTTTCTTGTGTATGAGTGTGTCGGTAAAACGTTTGTGAGTATGTTAGGGCAGTTCCAAGTGTTGATGGCTCTGCCGAGGCCCAGTGTGCGTACTGTGCTGTTAGTGTGACAGTGTGTGTGTGTGTGTGTGTGTGTGTGTGTGTGTGTGTTTGGGGAAACCCCACTCTGTCTGCCTGTAACAAAAAGTTGATGGGTGTTTGTGTGTGTTTCTTCTGTATGTGTGTGTCGGGACCACGTTTGTTTGTATGTAAGGGCAGATTCAAGTGCCACTGTGAATGCTGTGTTGTGAGTGTGATAGTGTGTGTGTGTGTGTTTGCGGAAACCATTGTGCATGACTGTAAGTAAAAGTCAATGGGAGTTTGTGTGTGTTTCTTGTGTATGTGTGTGTCGGGACCACGTTTGTGAGTATGTTAGGGCAGTTCCAACTGTTGATGGCTATGCCGGGGACCCAGTGTGAGTGCTGTGTTGTGCGTGTGATAGTGTATGTGTGTGTGTGTGTGTGTGTTTTGCTGGATACCATTGTGTATGTCTGTAAGAAAAAGTCGTGGGGTGTTTTTGTGTGTTTCTTCTGCATGTGTGTTTCGGGACCACGTTTGTGAATATGTTAAGGTAATTCCAAGTGTTCATGGCTCTGCTGGAGATCCAATGTGAGTGCTCTGTCGTGAGTGTGACTTTTGTGTGTGTGTGTGTGTGTTTGCAGGAAACCATTGTCTATGCCTGCAAGAAAAAGTCAATGGGTGTTTGTGTGTGTTATTTGTATATGTGTGTGTCAGGACCATGTTTGTGATTATGTTAAAGCAGTTCCAAGTGTTGACGGCTGTGTTGGAGACCCAGTGTGAGTGCTGTGTTGTGAGTGTGATAGTGTGTGTGTGTCTGTGTGTGTTTCAGAACCCCCTGTGTACGCCTGTAAGAAAAACTCAATGGGTGTTTGTGTGTGTTTCTTGTGTATGTGTGTGTCGGGAAAACGTTTGTGAGTATGTTAGGGCAGTTCCAAGTGTTGATGGCTCTGCCGAGGCCCAGTGTGAGTGCTGTGTTGCGAGTGTGACAGTTTGTGTGTGTGTGTGTGTGTTTTCCGGTAACCATTGTGTATGCCTGTATGAAAAAGTCGATGGGTGTTTTTGTGTGTTCTTGCGTATTGTGTTTCAGATCCACATTTGTGAGTGTGTGAGGGCAGTTCCAAGTGTTGATGGCTCTGCTGGATACGCACTGTGAGTGCTGTGTTGTGAGTGTGATAGTGTGTGTGCATGTGTGTTTGCGGGGAACCATTGTGTACGCCTGTAAGTAAATGTCGATGGGTGTTTGTGTGTTTCTTGTGTATGTCTGCGTTGGGAAAACGTTTGTGAGTATGTTAGGGCAGTTCCAAGTGTTGATGTCTCTGCCGAGGTACAGAGTGAGTGCTGTGTTGTGAGTGTGAGAGTGTGTGTGTGTGTGTGTGTGTGTGTGTGTTTTCGGGTAACCATTGTGTATGCCTGTATGAAAAAGTCGATGGGTGTATTTGTGTGTTCTTGCGTATTGTGTTTCAGATCCACATTTGTGAGTGTGTGAGGGCAGTTCCAAGTGTTCATGAGTTTGCTGGATATCCAGTGTGAGTGTGTGTTGTGAGTGTGACAGTGTGTGTGCGTGTCTGTGTGTGTGTTTGCAGGAAACCAGTCTGTATGCCTATAAGAAAAATTCGATGGGTGTTTGTGTGTGTTTCTTCTGTATGTGTGTGTCGGGACCACATTTGTGAATATGTTAGGGCAGTTCCAAGTGTTGATGGCTCTGCTGGAGACCCAGTGAGAGTGCTGTGTTGTGAGTGTGACAGTGTGTGTGTGTCTGTGTGTGTGTGTGTGTTTGGGGGAACCCCACAGTGTATGCTTGTAAGAAAAAGTCGATGGGTGTTTGTGTGTGTTTCTTGTGTATGTGTGTGTCGGGACCACGTATGTGAGTATGTGGTGGCAGTTCCAAGTGCCAGTGTGAATGCTGTGTTGTGAGTGTGGCAGTGTGTGTTTCTGTGTGTGTTTGTGTTGGCGGGAAAACATTGTGTATGCCTGTAAGAATAAGTCGATGGATGTGTGTGTGAGTTTCATGTGTATGTGTGTGTCGCGACCACATTTGTCAATATTTTAGGGCAGTTCCAAGTGTTGATGGTTCTGCTGGATACCCATTGTGAGTGCTGTGTTGTAAGTGTGACTGTGTGTGTGTGTGTTCCCGGGAAACCATTGTGTATGCCTGTAAGAAAAAGTCGATGGGTGTTTGTGTGTGTTTCTTGTGTATGAGTGCATCGGTAAAACGTTTGTGAGTATGTTAGGGCAGTTCCAAGTGTTGATGGCTCTGCCGAGGTCCAGTGTGCGTACTGTGCTGTTAGTGTGACAGTGTGTGTGTGTGTGTGTGTGTGTGTGTGTGTGTGTTTGGGGAAACCCCACTCTGTCTGCCTGTAACAAAAAGTTGATGGGTGTTTGTGTGTGTTTCTTCTGTATGTGTGTGTCGGGACCACGTTTGTTTGTATGTAAGGGCAGATTCAAGTGCCACTGTGAATGGTGTGTTGTGAGTGTGATAGTGTGTGTGTGTGTGTGTTTGCGGAAACCATTGTGCATGACTGTAAGTAAAAGTCAATGGGAGTTTGTGTGTGTTTCTTGTGTATGTGTGTGTCGGGACCACGTTTGTGAGTATGTTAGGGCAGTTCCAACTGTTGATGGCTATGCCGGGGACCCAGTGTGAGTGCTGTGTTGTGCGTGTGATAGTGTATGTGTGTGTGTGTGTGTGTGTGTGTTTTGCTGGATAGCATTGTGTATGTCTGTAAGAAAAAGTCGTAGGGTGTTTTTGTGTGTTTCTTCTGCATGTGTGTTTCGGGACCACGTTTGTGGATATGTTAAGGTAATTCCAAGTGTTCATGGCTGTGCTGGAGATCCAATGTGAGTGCTCTGTCGTGAGTCTGTCTTGTGTGTGTGTGTGTGTGTGTGTGTGTGTTTGCAGGAAACCATTGTGTATGCCTGCAAGAAAAAGTCGATGGGTGTTTGTGTGTGTTATTTGTATATGTGTGTGTCAGGACCATGTTTGTGATTATGTTAAAGCAGTTCCAAGTGTTGACGGCTGTGTTGGAGACCCAGTGTGAGTGCTGTGTTGTGAGTGTGATAGTGTGTGTGTGTCTGTGTGTGTTTCAGAACCCCCTGTGTACGCCTGTAAGAAAAACTCAATGGGTGTTTGTGTGTGTTTCTTGTGTATGTGTGTGTCGGGAAAACGTTTGTGAGTATGTTAGGGCAGTTCCAAGTGTTGATGGCTCTGCCGAGGCCCAGTGTGAGTGCTGTGTTGCGAGTGTGACAGTGTGTGTGTGTGTGTGTGTGTGTTTTCCGGTAACCATTGTGTATGCCTGTATGAAAAGTCGATGGGTGTATTTGTGTGTTCTTGCGTATTGTGTTTCAGATCCACATTTGTGAGTGTGTGAGGGCAGTTCCAAGTGTTGATGGCTCTGCTGGATACGCACTGTGAGTGCTGTGTTGTGAGTGTGATAGTGTGTGTGCGTGTGTGTTTGCGGGGAACCATTGTGTACGCCTGTAAGAAAATGTCGATGGGTGTTTGTGTGTTTCTTGTGTATGTCTGTGTTGGGAAAACGTTTGTGAGTATGTTAGGGCAGTTCCAAGTGTTGATGTCTCTGCCGAGGTACAGAGTGAGTGCTGTGTTGTGAGTGTGAGAGTGTGTGTGTGTGTGTGTGTGTGTGTTTTCGGGTAACCATTGTGTATGCCTGTATGAAAAAGTCGATGGGTGTATTTGTGTGTTCCTGCGTATTGTGTTTCAGATCCACATTTGTGAGTGTGTGAGGGCAGTTCCAAGTGTTCATGAGTTTGCTGGATATCCAGTGTGAGTGTGTGTTGTGAGTGTGACAGTGTGTGTGCGTGTCTCTGTGTGTTTTTGCAGGAAACCAGTCTGTATGCCTATAAGAAAAATTCGATGGGTGTTTGTGTGTGTTTCTTCTGTATGTGTGTGTCGGGACCACATTTGTGAATATGTTAGGGCAGTTCCAAGTGTTGATGGCTCTGCTGGAGACCCAGTGAGAGTGCTGTGTTGTGAGTGTGACAGTGTGTGTGTGTCTGTGTGTGTGTGTGTGTTTGGGGGAACCCCACAGTGTATGCTTCTAAGAAAAAGTCGATGGGTGTTTGTGTGTGTTTCTTGTGTATGTGTGTGTCGGGACCACGTATGTGAGTATGTTGTGGCAGTTCCAAGTGCCAGTGTGAATGCTGTGTTGTGAGTGTGGCAGTGTGTGTTTCTGTGTGTGTTTGTGTTGGCGGGAAAACATTGTGTATGCCTGTAAGAATAAGTCGATGGATGTGTGTGTGAGTTTCATGTGTATGTGTGTGTCGCGACCACATTTGTCAATATTTTAGGGCAGTTCCAAGTGTTGATGGTTCTGCTGGATACCCATTGTGAGTGCTGTGTTGTAAGTGTGACTGTGTGTGTGTGTGTTCACGGGAAACCGTTGTGTATGCCTGTAAGAAAAAGTCGATGGGTGTTTGTGTGTGTTTCTTGTGTATGAGTGTGTCGGTAAAACGTTTGTGAGTATGTTAGGGCAGTTCCAAGTGTTGATGGCTCTGCCGAGGCCCAGTGTGCGTACTGTGCTGTTAGTGTGACAGTGTGTGTGTGTGTGTGTGTGTGTGTTTGGGGAAACCCCACTCTGTCTGTCTGTAACAAAATGTTGATGGGTGTTTGTGTGTGTTTCTTCTGTATGTGTGTGTCGGGACCACATTTGTTTGTATGTTAGGGCAGATTCAAGTGCCACTGTGAATGCTGTGTTGTGAGTGTGATAGTGTGTGTGTGTGTGTGTTTGCGGAAACCATTGTGCATGACTGTAAGTAAAAGTCAATGGGAGTTTGTGTGTGTTTCTTGTGTATGTGTGTGTCGGGACCACGTTTGTGAGTATGTTAGGGCAGTTCCAACTGTTGATGGCTATGCCGGGGACCCAGTGTGAGTGCTGTGTTGTGCGTGTGATAGTGTATCTGTGTGTGTGTGTGTGTGTTTTGCTGGATACCATTGTGTATGTCTGTAAGAAAAAGTCGTAGGGTGTTTTTGTGTGTTTCTTCTGCATGTGTGTTTCGGGACCACGTTTGTGAATACGTTAAGGTAATTTCAAGTGTTCATGGTTCTGCTGGAGATCCAATGTGAGTGCTCTGTCGTGAGTCTGTCTTGTGTGTGTGTGTGTGTGTGTGTGTGTTTGCAGGAAACCATTGTGTATGCCTGCAAGAAAAAGTCGATGGGTGTTTGTGTGTGTTATTTGTGTATGTGTGTGTCAGGACCATGTTTGTGATTATGTTAAAGCAGTTCCAAGTGTTGACGGCTGTGTTGGAGACCCAGTGTGAGTGCTGTGTTGTGAGTGTGATAGTGTGTGTGTGTCTGTGTGTGTTTCAGAACCCCCTGTGAACGCCTGTAAGAAAAACTCAATGGGTGTTTGTGTGTGTTTCTTGTGTATGTGTGTGTCGGGAAAACGTTTGTGAGTATGTTAGGGCAGTTCCAAGTGTTGATGGCTCTGCCGAGGCCCAGTGTGAGTGCCGTGTTGCGAGTGTGACAGTTTGTGTGTGTGTGTGTGTGTGTTTTCCGGTAACCATTGTGTATGCCTGTATGAAAAATTCGATGGGTGTATTTGTGTGTTCTTGCGCATTGTGTTTCAGATCCACATTTGTGAGTGTGTGAGGGCAGTTCCAAGTGTTGATGGCTCTGCTGGATACGCACTGTGAGTGCTGTGTTGTGAGTGTGATAGTGTGTGTGCGTGTGTGTTTGCGGGGAACCATTGTGTACGCCTGTAAGAAAATGTCGATGGGTGTTTGTGTGTTTCTTGTGTATGTCTGTGTTGGGAAAACGTTTGTGAGTATGTTAGGGCAGTTCCAAGTGTTGATGTCTCTGCCGAGGTACAGAGTGAGTGCTGTGTTGTGAGTGTGAGAGTGTGTGTGTGTGTGTGTGTGTTTTCGGGTAACCGTTGTGTACGCCTGTATGAAAAAGTCGATGGGTGTATTTGTGTGTTCTTGCGTATTGTGTTTCAGATCCACATTTGTGAGTGTGTGAGGGAGTTCCAAGTGTTCATGAGTTTGCTGGATATCCAGTGTGAGTGTGTGTTGTGAGTGGGACAGTGTGTGTGCGTGTCTGTGTGTGTGTTTGCAGGAAACCAGTCTGTATGCCTATAAGAAAAATTCGATGGCTGTTTGTGTGTGTTTCTTCTGTATGTGTGTGTCGGGACCACATTTGTGAATATGTTAGGGCAGTTCCAAGTGTTGATGGCTCTGCTGGAGACCCAGTGAGAGTGCTGTGTTGTGAGTGTGACAGTGTGTGTGTGTCTGTGTGTGTGTGTGTGTTTGGGGGAACCCCACAGTGTATGCTTCTAAGAAAAAGTCGATGGGTGTTTGTGTGTGTTTCTTGTGTATGTGTGTGTCGGGACCACGTATGTGAGTATGTTGTGGCAGTTCCAAGTGCCAGTGTGAATGCTGTGTTGTGAGTGTGGCAGTGTGTGTTTCTGTGTGTGTTTGTGTTGGCGGGAAAACATTGTGTATGCCTGTAAGAATAAGTCGATGGATGTGTGTGTGAGTTTCATGTGTATGTGTGTGTCGCGACCACATTTGTCAATATTTTAGGGCAGTTCCAAGTGTTGATGGTTCTGCTGGATACCCATTGTGAGTGCTGTGTTGTAAGTGTGACTGTGTGTGTGTGTGTTCACGGGAAACTGTTGTGTATGCCTGTAAGAAAAAGTCGATGGGTGTTTGTGTGTGTTTCTTGTGTATGAGTGTGTCGGTAAAACGTTTGTGAGTATGTTAGGGCAGTTCCAAGTGTTGATGGCTCTGCCGAGGCCCAGTGTGCGTACTGTGCTGTTAGTGTGACAGTGTGTGTGTGTGTGTGTGTGTGTGTGTGTTTGGGGAAACCCCACTCTGTCTGCCTGTAACAAAAAGTTGATGGGTGTTTGTGTGTGTTTCTTCTGTATGTGTGTGTCGGGACCACGTTTGTTTGTATGTAAGGGCAGATTCAAGTGCCACTGTGAATGGTGTGTTGTGAGTGTGATAGTGTGTGTGTGTGTGTGTTTGCGGAAACCATTGTGCATGACTGTAAGTAAAAGTCAATGGGAGTTTGTGTGTGTTTCTTGTGTATGTGTGTGTCGGGACCACGTTTGTGAGTATGTTAGGGCAGTTCCAACTGTTGATGGCTATGCCGGGGACCCAGTGTGAGTGCTGTGTTGTGCGTGTGATAGTGTATGTGTGTGTGTGTGTGTGTTTTCCTGGATACCATTGTGTATGTCTGTAAGAAAAAGTCGTAGGGTGTTTTTGTGTGTTTCTTCTGCATGTGTGTTTCGGGACCACGTTTGTGAATATGTTAAGGTAAATCCAAGTGTTCATGGCTCTGCTGGAGATCCAATGTGAGTGCTCTGTCGTGAGTGTGACTCTGTGTGTGTGTGTGTGTGTTTGCAGGAAACCATTGTGTATGCCTGCAAGAAAAAGTCGATGGGTGTTTGTGTGTGTTATTTGTGTATGTGTGTGTCAGGACCATGTTTGTGATTATGTTAAAGCAGTTCCAAGTGTTGACGGCTGTGTTGGAGACCCAGTGTGAGTGCTGTGTTGTGAGTGTGATAGTGTGTGTGTGTCTGTGTGTGTTTCAGAACCCCCTGTGTACGCCTGTAAGAAAAACTCAATGGGTGTTTGTGTGTGTTTCTTGTGTATGTGTGTGTCGGGAAAACGTTTGTGAGTATGTTAGGGCAGTTCCAAGTGTTGATGGCTCTGCCGAGGCCCAGTGTGAGTGCTGAGTTGCGAGTGTGACAGTTTGTGTGTGTGTGTGTGTGTTTTCCGGTAACCATTGTGTATGCCTGTATGAAAAAGTCGATGGGTGTATTTGTGTGTTCTTGCGTATTGTGTTTCAGATCCACATTTGTGAGTGTGTGAGGGCAGTTCCAAGTGTTGATGGCTCTGCTGGATACGCACTGTGAGTGCTGTGTTGTGAGTGTGATAGTGTGTGTGCGTGTGTGTTTGCGTGGAACCATTGTGTACGCCTGTAAGAAAATGTCGATGGGTGTTTGTGTGTTTCTTGTGTATGTCTGTGTTGGGAAAACGTTTGTGAGTATGTTAGGGCAGTTCCAAGTGTTGATGTCTCTGCCGAGGTACAGAGTGAGTGCTGTGTTGTGAGTGTGAGAGTGTGTTTGTGTGTGTGTTTTTAGTAACCATTGTGTATGCCTGTATGAAAAAGTCGATGGGTGTATTTGTGTGTTCTTGCGTATTGTGTTTCAGATCCACATTTGTGAGTGGGTGAGGGCAGTTCCAAGTGTTCATGAGTTTGCTGGATATCCAGTGTGAGTATGTGTTTTGAGTGTGACAGTGTGAGTGCGTGTCTGTGTGTGTGTTTGCAGGAAACCAGTCTGTATGCCTATAAGAAAAATTCGATGGGTGTTTGTGTGTGTTTCTTCTGTATGTGTGTGTCGGGACACATTTGTGAATATGTTAGGGCAGTTCCAAGTGTTGATGGCTCTGCTGGAGACCCAGTGAGAGTGCTGTGTTGTGAGTGTGACAGTGTGTGTGTGTCTGTGTGTGTGTGTGTGTTTGGGGGAACCCCACAGTGTATGCTTCTAAGAAAAATTCGATGGGTGTTTGTGTGTGTTTCTTGTGTATGTGTGTGTCGGGACCACGTATGTGAGTATGTTTTGGCAGTTCCAATTGCCAGTGTGAATGCTGTGTTATGAGTGTGGCAGTGTGTGTTTCTGTGTGTGTTTGTGTTGGCGGGAAAACATTGTGTATGCCTGTAAGAATAAGTCGATGGATGTGTGTGTGAGTTTCATGTGTATGTGTGTGTCGCGACCACATTTGTCAATATTTTAGGGCAGTTCCAAGTGTTGATCGTTCTGCTGGATACACATTGTGAATGCTGTGTTGTAAGTGTGACTGTGTGTGTGTGTGTTCACGGGAAACCGTTGTGTATGCCTGTAAGAAAATGTCGATGGGTGTTTGTGTGTGTTTCTTGTGTATGAGTGTGTCGGTAAAACGTTTGTGAGTATGTTAGGGCAGTTCCAAGTGTTGATGGCTCTGCCGAGGCCCAGTGTGCGTACTGTGCTGTTAGTGTGACAGTGTGTGTGTGTGTGTGTGTGTGTTTGGGGAAACCCCACTCTGTCTGCCTGTAACAAAAAGTTGATGGGTGTTTGTGTGTGTTTCTTCTGTATGTGTGTGTCGGGACCACGTTTGTTTGTATGTAAGGGCAGATTCAAGTGCCACTGTGAATGCTGTTTTGTGAGTGTGATAGTGTGTGTGTGTGTTTGCGGAAACCATTGTGCATGACTGTAAGTAAAAGTCAATGGGAGTTTGTGTGTGTTTCTTGTGTATGTGTGTGTCGGGACCACGTTTGTGAGTATGTTAGGGCAGTTCCAACTGTTGATGGCTATGCCGGGGACCCAGTGTGAGTGCTGTGTTGTGCGTGTGATAGTGTATGTGTGTGTGTGTGTGTGTGTTTTGCTGGATACCATTGTGTATGTCTGTAAGAAAAAGTCGTAGGGTGTTTTTGTGTGTTTCTTCTGCATGTGTGTTTCGGGACCACGTTTGTGAATATGTTAAGGTAATTCCAAGTGTTCATGGCTCTGCTGGAGATCCAATGTGAGTGCTCTGTCGTGAGTGTGACTTTTGTGTGTGTGTGTGTGTGTGTTTGCAGGAAACCATTGTCTATGCCTGCAAGAAAAAGTCAATGGGTGTTTGTGTGTGTTATTTGTATATGTGTGTGTCAGGACCATGTTTGTGATTATGTTAAAGCAGTTCCAAGTGTTGACGGCTGTGTTGGAGACCCAGTGTGAGTGCTGTGTTGTGAGTGTGATAGTGTGTGTGTGTCTGTGTGTGTTTCAGAACCCCCTGTGTACGCCTGTAAGAAAAACTCAATGGGTGTTTGTGTGTGTTTCTTGTGTATGTGTGTGTCGGGAAAACGTTTGTGAGTATGTTAGGGCAGTTCCAAGTGTTGATGGCTCTGCCGAGGCCCAGTGTGAGTGCTGTGTTGCGAGTGTGACAGTGTGTGTGTGTGTGTGTGTGTGTTTTCCGGTAACCATTGTGTATGCCTGTATGAAAAAGTCGATGGGTGTATTTGTGTGTTCTTGCGTATTGTGTTTCCGATCCACATTTGTGAGTGTGTGAGGGCAGTTCCAAGTGTTGATGGCTCTGCTGGATACGCACTGTGAGTGCTGTATTGTGAGTGTGATAGTGTGTGTGCGTGTGTGTTTGCGGGGAACCATTGTGTACGCCTGTAAGAAAATGTCGATGGGTGTTTGTGTGTTTCTAGTGTATGTCTGTGTTGGGAAAACGTTTGTGAGTATGTTAGGGCAGTTCCAAGTGTTGATGTCTCTGCCGAGGTACAGAGTGAGTGCTGTGTTGTGAGTGTGAGAGTGTGTGTGTGTGTGTGTGTGTGTGTGTTTTCGGGTAACCATTGTGTATGCCTGTATGAAAAAGTCGATGGGTGTATTTGTGTGTTCTTGCGTATTGTGTTTCAGATCCACATTTGTGAGTGTGTGAGGGCAGTTTCAAGTGTTCATGAGTTTGCTGGATATCCAGTGTGAGTGTGTGTTGTGAGTGGGACAGTGTGTGTGCGTGTCTGTGTGTGTGTTTGCAGGAAACCAGTCTGTATGCCTATAAGAAAAATTCGATGGGTGTTTGTGTGTGTTTCTTCTGTATGTGTGTGTCGGGACCACATTTGTGAATATGTTAGGGCAGTTCCAAGTGTTGATGGCTCTGCTGGAGACCCAGTGAGAGTGCTGTGTTGTGAGTGTGACAGTGTGTGTGTGTCTGTGTGTGTGTGTGTGTTTGGGGGAACCCCACAGTGTATGCTTCTAAGAAAAAGTCGATGGGTGTTTGTGTGTGTTTCTTGTGTATGTGTGTGTCGGGACCACGTATGTGAGTATGTGGTGGCAGTTCCAAGTGGCAGTGTGAATGCTGTGTTGTGAGTGTGGCAGTGTGTGTTTCTGTGTGTGTTTGTGTTGGCGGGAAAACATTGTGTATGCCTGTAAGAATAAGTCGATGGATGTGTGCGTGAGTTTCATGTGTATGTGTGTGTCGCGACCACATTTGTCAATATTTTAGGGCAGTTCCAAGTGTTGATGGTTCTGCTGGATACCCATTGTGAGTGCTGTGTTGTAAGTGTGACTGTGTGTGTGTGTGTTCACAGGAAACCGTTGTGTAAGCCTGTAAGAAAAAGTCGATGGGTGTTTGTGTGTGTTTCTTGTGTATGAGTGTGTCGGTAAAACGTTTGTGAGTATGTTAGGGCAGTTCCAAGTGTTGATGGCTCTGCCGAGGCCCAGTGTGCGTACTGTGCTGTTAGTGTGACAGTGTGTGTGTGTGTGTGTGTGTGTGTGTGTGTTTGGGGAAACCCCACTCTGTCTGCCTGTAACAAAAAGTTGATGGGTGTTTGTGTGTGTTTCTTCTGTATGTGTGTGTCGGGACCACGTTTGTTTGTATGTAAGGGCAGATTCAAGTGCCACTGTGAATGCTGTGTTGTGAGTGTGATAGTGTGTGTGTGTGTGTTTGCGGAAACCATTGTGCATGACTGTAAGTAAAAGTCAATGGGAGTTTGTGTGTGTTTCTTGTGTATGTGTGTGTCGGGACCACGTTTGTGAGTATGTTAGGGCAGTTCCAACTGTTGATGGCTATGCCGGGGACCCAGTGTGAGTGCTGTGTTGTGCGTGTGATAGTGTATGTGTGTGTGTGTGTGTGTGTTTTGCTGGATACCATTGTGTATGTCTGTAAGAAAAAGTCGTGGGGTGTTTTTGTGTGTTTCTTCTGCATGTGTGTTTCGGGACCACGTTTGTGAATATGTTAAGGTAATTCCAAGTGTTCATGGCTCTGCTGGAGATCCAATGTGAGTGCTCTGTCGTGAGTGTGACTTTTGTGTGTGTGTGTGTGTGTTTGCAGGAAACCATTGTCTATGCCTGCAAGAAAAAGTCAATGGGTGTTTGTGTGTGTTATTTGTATATGTGTGTGTCAGGACCATGTTTGTGATTATGTTAAAGCAGTTCCAAGTGTTGACGGCTGTGTTGGAGACCCAGTGTGAGTGCTGTGTTGTGAGTGTGATAGTGTGTGTGTGTCTGTGTGTGTTTCAGAACCCCCTGTGTACGCCTGTAAGAAAAACTCAATGGGTGTTTGTGTGTGTTTCTTGTGTATGTGTGTGTCGGGAAAACGTTTGTGAGTATGTTAGGGCAGTTCCAAGTGTTGATGGCTCTGCCGAGGCCCAGTGTGAGTGCTGTGTTGCGAGTGTGACAGTTTGTGTGTGTGTGTGTGTGTTTTCCGGTAACCATTGTGTATGCCTGTATGAAAAAGTCGATGGGTGTTTTTGTGTGTTCTTGCGTATTGTGTTTCAGATCCACATTTGTGAGTGTGTGAGGGCAGTTCCAAGTGTTGATGGCTCTGCTGGATACGCACTGTGAGTGCTGTGTTGTGAGTGTGATAGTGTGTGTGCATGTGTGTTTGCGGGGAACCATTGTGTACGCCTGTAAGAAAATGTCGATGGGTGTTTGTGTGTTTCTTGTGTATGTCTGCGTTGGGAAAACGTTTGTGAGTATGTTAGGGCAGTTCCAAGTGTTGATGTCTCTGCCGAGGTACAGAGTGAGTGCTGTGTTGTGAGTGTGAGAGTGTGTGTGTGTGTGTGTGTGTGTGTTTTCGGGTAACCATTGTGTATGCCTGTATGAAAAAGTCGATGGGTGTATTTGTGTGTTCTTGCGTATTGTGTTTCAGATCCACATTTGTGAGTGTGTGAGGGCAGTTCCAAGTGTTCATGAGTTTGCTGGATATCCAGTGTGAGTGTGTGTTGTGAGTGGGACAGTGTGTGTGCGTGTCTGTGTGTGCGTTTGCAGGAAACCAGTCTGTATGCCTATAAGAAAAATTCGATGGGTGTTTGTGTGTGTTTCTTCTGTATGTGTGTGTCGGGACCACATTTGTGAATATGTTAGGGCAGTTCCAAGTGTTGATGGCTCTGCTGGAGACCCAGTGAGAGTGCTGTGTTGTGAGTGTGACAGTGTGTGTGTGTCTGTGTGTGTGTGTGTGTTTGGGGGAACCCCACAGTGTATGCTTCTAAGAAAAAGTCGATGGGTGTTTGTGTGTGTTTCTTGTGTATGTGTGTGTCGGGACCACGTATGTGAGTATGTGGTGGCAGTTCCAAGTGCCAGTGTGAATGCTGTGTTGTGAGTGTGGCAGTGTGTGTTTCTGTGTGTGTTTGTGTTGGCGGGAAAACATTGTGTATGCCTGTAAGAATAAGTCGATGGATGTGTGTGTGAGTTTCATGTGTATGTGTGTGTCGCGACCACATTTGTCAATATTTTAGGGCAGTTCCAAGTGTTGATGGTTCTGCTGGATACCCATTGTGAGTGCTGTGTTGTAAGTGTGACTGTGTGTGTGTGTGTTCCCGGGAAACCATTGTGTATGCCTGTAAGAAAAAGTCGATGGGTGTTTGTGTGTGTTTCTTGTGTATGAGTGCATCGGTAAAACGTTTGTGAGTATGTTAGGGCAGTTCCAAGTGTTGATGGCTCTGCCGAGGTCCAGTGTGCGTACTGTGCTGTTAGTGTGACAGTGTGTGTGTGTGTGTGTGTGTGTGTGTGTTTGGGGAAACCCCACTCTGTCTGCCTGTAACAAAAAGTTGATGGGTGTTTGTGTGTGTTTCTTCTGTATGTGTGTGTCGGGACCACGTTTGTTTGTATGTAAGGGCAGATTCAAGTGCCACTGTGAATGGTGTGTTGTGAGTGTGATAGTGTGTGTGTGTGTGTGTTTGCGGAAACCATTGTGCATGACTGTAAGTAAAAGTCAATGGGAGTTTGTGTGTGTTTCTTGTGTATGTGTGTGTCGGGACCACGTTTGTGAGTATGTTAGGGCAGTTCCAACTGTTGATGGCTATGCCGGGGACCCAGTGTGAGTGCTGTGTTGTGCGTGTGATAGTGTATGTGTGTGTGTGTGTGTGTGTTTTGCTGGATACCATTGTGTATGTCTGTAAGAAAAAGTCGTAGGGTGTTTTTGTGTGTTTCTTCTGCATGTGTGTTTCGGGACCACGTTTGTGAATATGTTAAGGTAATTCCAAGTGTTCATGGCTCTGCTGGAGATCCAATGTGAGTGCTCTGTCGTGAGTGTGACTTTTGTGTGTGTGTGTGTGTGTTTGCAGGAAACCATTGTCTATGCCTGCAAGAAAAAGTCAATGGGTGTTTGTGTGTGTTATTTGTATATGTGTGTGTCAGGACCATGTTTGTGATTATGTTAAAGCAGTTCCAAGTGTTGACGGCTGTGTTGGAGACCCAGTGTGAGTGCTGTGTTGTGAGTGTGATAGTGTGTGTGTGTCTGTGTGTGTTTCAGAACCCCCTGTGTACGCCTGTAAGAAAAACTCAATGGGTGTTTGTGTGTGTTTCTTGTGTATGTGTGTGTCGGGAAAACGTTTGTGAGTATGTTAGGGCAGTTCCAAGTGTTGATGGCTCTGCCGAGGCCCAGTGTGAGTGCTGTGTTGCGAGTGTGACAGTGTGTGTGTGTGTGTGTGTGTGTTTTCCGGTAACCATTGTGTATGCCTGTATGAAAAAGTCGATGGGTGTATTTGTGTGTTCTTGCGTATTGTGTTTCCGATCCACATTTGTGAGTGTGTGAGGGCAGTTCCAAGTGTTGATGGCTCTGCTGGATACGCACTGTGAGTGCTGTATTGTGAGTGTGATAGTGTGTGTGCGTGTGTGTTTGCGGGGAACCATTGTGTACGCCTGTAAGAAAATGTCGATGGGTGTTTGTGTGTTTCTAGTGTATGTCTGTGTTGGGAAAACGTTTGTGAGTATGTTAGGGCAGTTCCAAGTGTTGATGTCTCTGCCGAGGTACAGAGTGAGTGCTGTGTTGTGAGTGTGAGAGTGTGTGTGTGTGTGTGTGTGTGTGTGTGTTTTCGGGTAACCATTGTGTATGCCTGTATGAAAAAGTCGATGGGTGTATTTGTGTGTTCTTGCGTATTGTGTTTCAGATCCACATTTGTGAGTGTGTGAGGGCAGTTTCAAGTGTTCATGAGTTTGCTGGATATCCAGTGTGAGTGTGTGTTGTGAGTGGGACAGTGTGTGTGCGTGTCTGTGTGTGCGTTTGCAGGAAACCAGTCTGTATGCCTATAAGAAAAATTCGATGGGTGTTTGTGTGTGTTTCTTCTGTATGTGTGTGTCGGGACCACATTTGTGAATATGTTAGGGCAGTTCCAAGTGTTGATGGCTCTGCTGGAGACCCAGTGAGAGTGCTGTGTTGTGAGTGTGACAGTGTGTGTGTGTCTGTGTGTGTGTGTGTGTTTGGGGGAACCCCACAGTGTATGCTTCTAAGAAAAAGTCGATGGGTGTTTGTGTGTGTTTCTTGTGTATGTGTGTGTCGGGACCACGTATGTGAGTATGTGGTGGCAGTTCCAAGTGCCAGTGTGAATGCTGTGTTGTGAGTGTGGCAGTGTGTGTTTCTGTGTGTGTTTGTGTTGGCGGGAAAACATTGTGTATGCCTGTAAGAATAAGTCGATGGATGTGTGTGTGAGTTTCATGTGTATGTGTGTGTCGCGACCACATTTGTCAATATTTTAGGGCAGTTCCAAGTGTTGATGGTTCTGCTGGATACCCATTGTGAGTGCTGTGTTGTAAGTGTGACTGTGTGTGTGTGTGTTCACAGGAAACCGTTGTGTAAGCCTGTAAGAAAAAGTCGATGGGTGTTTGTGTGTGTTTCTTGTGTATGAGTGTGTCGGTAAAACGTTTGTGAGTATGTAAGGGCAGTTCCAAGTGTTGATGGCTCTGCCGAGGCCCAGTGTGCGTACTGTGCTGTTAGTGTGACAGTGTGTGTGTGTGTGTGTGTGTGTGTGTGTTTGGGGAAACCCCACTCTGTCTGCCTGTAACAAAAAGTTGATGGGTGTTTGTGTGTGTTTCTTCTTTATGTGTGTGTCGGGACCACGTTTGTTTGTATGTAAGGGCAGATTCAAGTGCCACTGTGAATGCTGTGTTGTGAGTGTGATAGTGTGTGTGTGTGTGTTTGCGGAAACCATTGTGCATGACTGTAAGTAAAAGTCAATGGGAGTTTGTGTGTGTTTCTTGTGTATGTGTGTGTCGGGACCACGTTTGTGAGTATGTTAGGGCAGTTCCAACTGTTGATGGCTATGCCGGGGACCCAGTGTGAGTGCTGTGTTGTGCGTGTGATAGTGTATGTGTGTGTGTGTGTGTGTGTTTTGCTGGATACCATTGTGTATGTCTGTAAGAAAAAGTCGTGGGGTGTTTTTGTGTGTTTCTTCTGCATGTGTGTTTCGGGACCACGTTTGTGAATATGTTAAGGTAATTCCAAGTGTTCATGGCTCTGCTGGAGATCCAATGTGAGTGCTCTGTCGTGAGTGTGACTTTTGTGTGTGTGTGTGTGTGTTTGCAGGAAACCATTGTCTATGCCTGCAAGAAAAAGTCAATGGGTGTTTGTGTGTGTTATTTGTATATGTGTGTGTCAGGACCATGTTTGTGATTATGTTAAAGCAGTTCCAAGTGTTGACGGCTGTGTTGGAGACCCAGTGTGAGTGCTGTGTTGTGAGTGTGATAGTGTGTGTGTGTCTGTGTGTGTTTCAGAACCCCCTGTGTACGCCTGTAAGAAAAACTCAATGGGTGTTTGTGTGTGTTTCTTGTGTATGTGTGTGTCGGGAAAACGTTTGTGAGTATGTTAGGGCAGTTCCAAGTGTTGATGGCTCTGCCGAGGCCCAGTGTGAGTGCTGTGTTGCGAGTGTGACAGTTTGTGTGTGTGTGTGTGTGTGTTTTCCGGTAACCATTGTGTATGCCTGTATGAAAAAGTCGATGGGTGTATTTGTGTGTTCTTGCGTAGTGTTTCAGATCCACATTTGTGAGTGTGTGAGGGCAGTTCCAAGTGTTGATGGCTCTGCTGGATACGCACTGTGAGTGCTGTGTTGTGAGTGTGATAGTGTGTGTGCATGTGTGTTTGCGGGGAACCATTGTGTACGCCTGTAAGAAAATGTCGATGGGTGTTTGTGTGTTTCTTGTGTATGTCTGCGTTGGGAAAACGTTTGTGAGTATGTTAGGGCAGTTCCAAGTGTTGATGTCTCTGCCGAGGTACAGAGTGAGTGCTGTGTTGTGAGTGTGAGAGTGTGTGTGTGTGTGTGTGTGTGTGTGTGTGTGTTTTCGGGTAACCATTGTGTATGCCTGTATGAAAAAGTCGATGGGTGTATTTGTGTGTTCTTGCGTATTGTGTTTCAGATCCACATTTGTGAGTGTGTGAGGGCAGTTCCAAGTGTTCATGAGTTTGCTGGATATCCAGTGTGAGTGTGTGTTGTGAGTGGGACAGTGTGTGTGCGTGTCTGTGTGTGTGTTTGCAGGAAACCAGTCTGTATGCCTATAAGAAAAATTCGATGGGTGTTTGTGTGTGTTTCTTCTGTATGTGTGTGTCGGGACCACATTTGTGAATATGTTAGGGCAGTTCCAAGTGTTGATGGCTCTGCTGGAGACCCAGTGAGAGTGCTGTGTTGTGAGTGTGACAGTGTGTGTGTGTCTGTGTGTGTGTGTGTGTTTGGGGGAACCCCACAGTGTATGCTTGTAAGAAAAAGTCGATGGGTGTTTGTGTGTGTTTCTTGTGTATGTGTGTGTCGGGACCACGTATGTGAGTATGTGGTGGCAGTTCCAAGTGCCAGTGTGAATGCTGTGTTGTGAGTGTGGCAGTGTGTGTTTCTGTGTGTGTTTGTGTTGGCGGGAAAACATTGTGTATGCCTGTAAGAATAAGTCGATGGATGTGTGTGTGAGTTTCATGTGTATGTGTGTGTCGCGACCACATTTGTCAATATTTTAGGGCAGTTCCAAGTGTTGATGGTTCTGCTGGATACCCATTGTGAGTGCTGTGTTGTAAGTGTGACTGTGTGTGTGTGTGTTCCCGGGAAACCATTGTGTATGCCTGTAAGAAAAAGTCGATGGGTGTTTGTGTGTGTTTCTTGTGTATGAGTGCATCGGTAAAACGTTTGTGAGTATGTTAGGGCAGTTCCAAGTGTTGATGGCTCTGCCGAGGTCCAGTGTGCGTACTGTGCTGTTAGTGTGACAGTGTGTGTGTGTGTGTGTGTGTGTGTTTGGGGAAACCCCACTCTGTCTGCCTGTAACAAAAAGTTGATGGGTGTTTGTGTGTGTTTCTTCTGTATGTGTGTGTCGGGACCACATTTGTTTGTATGTAAGGGCAGATTCAAGTGCCACTGTGAATGGTGTGTTGTGAGTGTGATAGTGTGTGTGTGTGTGTGTTTGCGGAAACCATTGTGCATGACTGTAAGTAAAAGTCAATGGGAGTTTGTGTGTGTTTCTTGTGTATGTGTGTGTCGGGACCACGTTTGTGAGTATGTTAGGGCAGTTCCAACTGTTGATGGCTATGCCGGGGACCCAGTGTGAGTGCTGTGTTGTGCGTGTGATAGTGTCTGTGTGTGTGTGTGTGTGTGTTTTGCTGGATACCATTGTGTATGTCTGTAAGAAAAAGTCGTAGGGTGTTTTTGTGTGTTTCTTCTGCATGTGTGTTTCGGGACCACGTTTGTGAATATGTTAAGGTAATTCCAAGTGTTCATGGCTCTGCTGGAGATCCAATGTGAGTGCTCTGTCGTGAGTGTGACTTTTGTGTGTGTGTGTGTGTGTTTGCAGGAAACCATTGTCTATGCCTGCAAGAAAAAGTCAATGGGTGTTTGTGTGTGTTATTTGTATATGTGTGTGTCAGGACCATGTTTGTGATTATGTTAAAGCAGTTCCAAGTGTTGACGGCTGTGTTGGAGACCCAGTGTGAGTGCTGTGTTGTGAGTGTGATAGTGTGTGTGTGTCTGTGTGTGTTTCAGAACCCCCTGTGTACGCCTGTAAGAAAAACTCAATGGGTGTTTGTGTGTGTTTCTTGTGTATGTGTGTGTCGGGAAAACGTTTGTGAGTATGTTAGGGCAGTTCCAAGTGTTGATGGCTCTGCCGAGGCCCAGTGTGAGTGCTGTGTTGCGAGTGTGACAGTGTGTGTGTGTGTGTGTGTGTGTTTTCCGGTAACCATTGTGTATGCCTGTATGAAAAAGTCGATGGGTGTATTTGTGTGTTCTTGCGTATTGTGTTTCCGATCCACATTTGTGAGTGTGTGAGGGCAGTTCCAAGTGTTGATGGCTCTGCTGGATACGCACTGTGAGTGCTGTGTTGTGAGTGTGATAGTGTGTGTGCGTGTGTGTTTGCGGGGAACCATTGTGTACGCCTGTAAGAAAATGTCGATGGGTGTTTGTGTGTTTCTAGTGTATGTCTGTGTTGGGAAAACGTTTGTGAGTATGTTAGGGCAGTTCCAAGTGTTGATGTCTCTGCCGAGGTACAGAGTGAGTGCTGTGTTGTGAGTGTGAGAGTGTGTGTGTGTGTGTGTGTGTGTGTTTTCGGGTAACCATTGTGTATGCCTGTATGAAAAAGTCGATGGGTGTATTTGTGTGTTCTTGCGTATTGTGTTTCAGATCCACATTTGTGAGTGTGTGAGGGCAGTTTCAAGTGTTCATGAGTTTGCTGGATATCCAGTGTGAGTGTGTGTTGAGTGGGACAGTGTGTGTGCGTGTCTGTGTGTGTGTTTGCAGGAAACCAGTCTGTATGCCTATAAGAAAAATTCGATGGGTGTTTGTGTGTGTTTCTTCTGTATGTGTGTGTCGGGACCACATTTGTGAATATGTTAGGGCAGTTCCAAGTGTTGATGGCTCTGCTGGAGACCCAGTGAGAGTGCTGTGTTGTGAGTGTGACAGTGTGTGTGTGTCTGTGTGTGTGTGTGTGTTTGGGGGAACCCCACAGTGTATGCTTCTAAGAAAAAGTCGATGGGTGTTTGTGTGTGTTTCTTGTGTATGTGTGTGTCGGGACCACGTATGTGAGTATGTGGTGGCAGTTCCAAGTGGCAGTGTGAATGCTGTGTTGTGAGTGTGGCAGTGTGTGTTTCTGTGTGTGTTTGTGTTGGCGGGAAAACATTGTGTATGCCTGTAAGAATAAGTCGATGGATGTGTGTGTGAGTTTCATGTGTATGTGTGTGTCGCGACCACATTTGTCAATATTTTAGGGCAGTTCCAAGTGTTGATGGTTCTGCTGGATACCCATTGTGAGTGCTGTGTTGTAAGTGTGACTGTGTGTGTGTGTGTTCACAGGAAACCGTTGTGTAAGCCTGTAAGAAAAAGTCGATGGGTGTTTGTGTGTGTTTCTTGTGTATGAGTGTGTCGGTAAAACGTTTGTGAGTATGTTAGGGCAGTTCCAAGTGTTGATGGCTCTGCCGAGGCCCAGTGTGCGTACTGTGTTGTTAGTGTGACAGTGTGTGTGTGTGTGTGTGTGTGTGTGTTTGGGGAAACCCCACTCTGTCTGCCTGTAACAAAAAGTTGATGGGTGTTTGTGTGTGTTTCTTCTGTATGTGTGTGTCGGGACCACGTTTGTTTGTATGTAAGGGCAGATTCAAGTGCCACTGTGAATGCTGTGTTGTGAGTGTGATAGTGTGTGTGTGTGTGTTTGCGGAAACCATTGTGCATGACTGTAAGTAAAAGTCAATGGGAGTTTGTGTGTGTTTCTTGTGTATGTGTGTGTCGGGACCACGTTTGTGAGTATGTTAGGGCAGTTCCAACTGTTGATGGCTATGCCGGGGACCCAGTGTGAGTGCTGTGTTGTGCGTGTGATAGTGTATGTGTGTGTGTGTGTGTGTGTTTTGCTGGATACCATTGTGTATGTCTGTAAGAAAAAGTCGTGGGGTGTTTTTGTGTGTTTCTTCTGCATGTGTGTTTCGGGACCACGTTTGTGAATATGTTAAGGTAATTCCAAGTGTTCATGGCTCTGCTGGAGATCCAATGTGAGTGCTCTGTCGTGAGTGTGACTTTTGTGTGTGTGTGTGTGTGTTTGCAGGAAACCATTGTCTATGCCTGCAAGAAAAAGTCAATGGGTGTTTGTGTGTGTTATTTGTATATGTGTGTGTCAGGACCATGTTTGTGATTATGTTAAAGCAGTTCCAAGTGTTGACGGCTGTGTTGGAGACCCAGTGTGAGTGCTGTGTTGTGAGTGTGATAGTGTGTGTGTGTCTGTGTGTGTTTCAGAACCCCCTGTGTACGCCTGTAAGAAAAACTCAATGGGTGTTTGTGTGTGTTTCTTGTGTATGTGTGTGTCGGGAAAACGTTTGTGAGTATGTTAGGGCAGTTCCAAGTGTTGATGGCTCTGCCGAGGCCCAGTGTGAGTGCTGTGTTGCGAGTGTGACAGTTTGTGTGTGTGTGTGTGTGTTTTCCGGTAACCATTGTGTATGCCTGTATGAAAAAGTCGATGGGTGTTTTTGTGTGTTCTTGCGTATTGTGTTTCAGATCCACATTTGTGAGTGTGTGAGGGCAGTTCCAAGTGTTGATGGCTCTGCTGGATACGCACTGTGAGTGCTGTGTTGTGAGTGTGATAGTGTGTGTGCATGTGTGTTTGCGGGGAACCATTGTGTACGCCTGTAAGAAAATGTCGATGGGTGTTTGTGTGTTTCTTGTGTATGTCTGCGTTGGGAAAACGTTTGTGAGTATGTTAGGGCAGTTCCAAGTGTTGATGTCTCTGCCGAGGTACAGAGTGAGTGCTGTGTTGTGAGTGTGAGAGTGTGTGTGTGTGTGTGTGTGTGTGTGTGTTTTCGGGTAACCATTGTGTATGCCTGTATGAAAAAGTCGATGGGTGTATTTGTGTGTTCTTGCGTATTGTGTTTCAGATCCACATTTGTGAGTGTGTGAGGGCAGTTCCAAGTGTTCATGAGTTTGCTGGATATCCAGTGTGAGTGTGTGTTGTGAGTGGGACAGTGTGTGTGCGTGTCTGTGTGTGTGTTTTCAGGAAACCAGTCTGTATGCCTATAAGAAAAATTCGATGGGTGTTTGTGTGTGTTTCTTCTGTATGTGTGTGTCGGGACCACATTTGTGAATATGTTAGGGCAGTTCCAAGTGTTGATGGCTCTGCTGGAGACCCAGTGAGAGTGCTGTGTTGTGAGTGTGACAGTGTGTGTGTGTCTGTGTGTGTGTGTGTGTTTGGGGGAACCCCACAGTGTATGCTTCTAAGAAAAAGTCGATGGGTGTTTGTGTGTGTTTCTTGTGTATGTGTGTGTCGGGACCACGTATGTGAGTATGTGGTGGCAGTTCCAAGTGCCAGTGTGAATGCTGTGTTGTGAGTGTGGCAGTGTGTGTTTCTGTGTGTGTTTGTGTTGGCGGGAAAACATTGTGTATGCCTGTAAGAATAAGTCGATGGATGTGTGTGTGAGTTTCATGTGTATGTGTGTGTCGCGACCACATTTGTCAATATTTTAGGGCAGTTCCAAGTGTTGATGGTTCTGCTGGATACCCATTGTGAGTGCTGTGTTGTAAGTGTGACTGTGTGTGTGTGTGTTCCCGGGAAACCATTGTGTATGCCTGTAAGAAAAAGTCGATGGGTGTTTGTGTGTGTTTCTTGTGTATGAGTGCATCGGTAAAACGTTTGTGAGTATGTTAGGGCAGTTCCAAGTGTTGATGGCTCTGCCGAGGCCCAGTGTGCGTACTGTGCTGTTAGTGTGGCAGTGTGTGTGTGTGTGTGTGTGTGTGTGTGTGTTTGGGGAAACCCCACTCTGTCTGCCTGTAACAAAAAGTTGATGGGTGTTTGTGTGTGTTTCTTCTGTATGTGTGTGTCGGGACCACGTTTGTTTGTATGTAAGGGCAGATTCAAGTGCCACTGTGAATGGTGTGTTGTGAGTGTGATAGTGTGTGTGTGTGTGTGTTTGCGGAAACCATTGTGCATGACTGTAAGTAAAAGTCAATGGGAGTTTGTGTGTGTTTCTTGTGTATGTGTGTGTCGGGACCACGTTTGTGAGTATGTTAGGGCAGTTCCAACTGTTGATGGCTATGCCGGGGACCCAGTGTGAGTGCTGTGTTGTGCGTGTGATAGTGTATGTGTGTGTGTGTGTGTGTGTTTTGCTGGATACCATTGTGTATGTCTGTAAGAAAAAGTCGTAGGGTGTTTTTGTGTGTTTCTTCTGCATGTGTGTTTCGGGACCACGTTTGTGAATATGTTAAGGTAATTCCAAGTGTTCATGGCTCTGCTGGAGATCCAATGTGAGTGCTCTGTCGTGAGTGTGACTTTTGTGTGTGTGTGTGTGTGTTTGCAGGAAACCATTGTCTATGCCTGCAAGAAAAAGTCAATGGGTGTTTGTGTGTGTTATTTGTATATGTGTGTGTCAGGACCATGTTTGTGATTATGTTAAAGCAGTTCCAAGTGTTGACGGCTGTGTTGGAGACCCAGTGTGAGTGCTGTGTTGTGAGTGTGATAGTGTGTGTGTGTCTGTGTGTGTTTCAGAACCCCCTGTGTACGCCTGTAAGAAAAACTCAATGGGTGTTTGTGTGTGTTTCTTGTGTATGTGTGTGTCGGGAAAACGTTTGTGAGTATGTTAGGGCAGTTCCAAGTGTTGATGGCTCTGCCGAGGCCCAGTGTGAGTGCTGTGTTGCGAGTGTGACAGTGTGTGTGTGTGTGTGTGTGTGTTTTCCGGTAACCATTGTGTATGCCTGTATGAAAAAGTCGATGGGTGTATTTGTGTGTTCTTGCGTATTGTGTTTCCGATCCACATTTGTGAGTGTGTGAGGGCAGTTCCAAGTGTTGATGGCTCTGCTGGATACGCACTGTGAGTGCTGTATTGTGAGTGTGATAGTGTGTGTGCGTGTGTGTTTGCGGGGAACCATTGTGTACGCCTGTAAGAAAATGTCGATGGGTGTTTGTGTGTTTCTAGTGTATGTCTGTGTTGGGAAAACGTTTGTGAGTATGTTAGGGCAGTTCCAAGTGTTGATGTCTCTGCCGAGGTACAGAGTGAGTGCTGTGTTGTGAGTGTGAGAGTGTGTGTGTGTGTGTGTGTGTGTGTGTGTGTTTTCGGGTAACCATTGTGTATGCCTGTATGAAAAAGTCGATGGGTGTATTTGTGTGTTCTTGCGTATTGTGTTTCAGATCCACATTTGTGAGTGTGTGAGGGCAGTTTCAAGTGTTCATGAGTTTGCTGGATATCCAGTGTGAGTGTGTGTTGTGAGTGGGACAGTGTGTGTGCGTGTCTGTGTGTGTGTTTGCAGGAAACCAGTCTGTATGCCTATAAGAAAAATTCGATGGGTGTTTGTGTGTGTTTCTTCTGTATGTGTGTGTCGGGACCACATTTGTGAATATGTTAGGGCAGTTCCAAGTGTTGATGGCTCTGCTGGAGACCCAGTGAGAGTGCTGTGTTGTGAGTGTGACAGTGTGTGTGTGTCTGTGTGTGTGTGTGTGTTTGGGGGAACCCCACAGTGTATGCTTCTAAGAAAAAGTCGATGGGTGTTTGTGTGTGTTTCTTGTGTATGTGTGTGTCGGGACCACGTATGTGAGTATGTGGTGGCAGTTCCAAGTGGCAGTGTGAATGCTGTGTTGTGAGTGTGGCAGTGTGTGTTTCTGTGTGTGTTTGTGTTGGCGGGAAAACATTGTGTATGCCTGTAAGAATAAGTCGATGGATGTGTGTGTGAGTTTCATGTGTATGTGTGTGTCGCGACCACATTTGTCAATATTTTAGGGCAGTTCCAAGTGTTGATGGTTCTGCTGGATACCCATTGTGAGTGCTGTGTTGTAAGTGTGACTGTGTGTGTGTGTGTTCCCGGGAAACCATTGTGTATGCCTGTAAGAAAAAGTCGATGGGTGTTTGTGTGTGTTTCTTGTGTATGAGTGCATCGGTAAAACGTTTGTGAGTATGTTAGGGCAGTTCCAAGTGTTGATGGCTCTGCCGAGGTCCAGTGTGCGTACTGTGCTGTTAGTGTGACAGTGTGTGTGTGTGTGTGTGTGTGTGTGTGTTTGGGGAAACCCCACTCTGTCTGCCTGTAACAAAAAGTTGATGGGTGTTTGTGTGTGTTTCTTCTGTATGTGTGTGTCGGGACCACGTTTGTTTGTATGTAAGGGCAGATTCAAGTGCCACTGTGAATGGTGTGTTGTGAGTGTGATAGTGTGTGTGTGTGTGTGTTTGCGGAAACCATTGTGCATGACTGTAAGTAAAAGTCAATGGGAGTTTGTGTGTGTTTCTTGTGTATGTGTGTGTCGGGACCACGTTTGTGAGTATGTTAGGGCAGTTCCAACTGTTGATGGCTATGCCGGGGACCCAGTGTGAGTGCTGTGTTGTGCGTGTGATAGTGTATGTGTGTGTGTGTGTGTGTGTTTTGCTGGATACCATTGTGTATGTCTGTAAGAAAAAGTCGTAGGGTGTTTTTGTGTGTTTCTTCTGCATGTGTGTTTCGGGACCACGTTTGTGAATATGTTAAGGTAATTCCAAGTGTTCATGGCTCTGCTGGAGATCCAATGTGAGTGCTCTGTCGTGAGTGTGACTTTTGTGTGTGTGTGTGTGTGTTTGCAGGAAACCATTGTCTATGCCTGCAAGAAAAAGTCAATGGGTGTTTGTGTGTGTTATTTGTATATGTGTGTGTCAGGACCATGTTTGTGATTATGTTAAAGCAGTTCCAAGTGTTGACGGCTGTGTTGGAGACCCAGTGTGAGTGCTGTGTTGTGAGTGTGATAGTGTGTGTGTGTCTGTGTGTGTTTCAGAACCCCCTGTGTACGCCTGTAAGAAAAACTCAATGGGTGTTTGTGTGTGTTTCTTGTGTATGTGTGTGTCGGGAAAACGTTTGTGAGTATGTTAGGGCAGTTCCAAGTGTTGATGGCTCTGCCGAGGCCCAGTGTGAGTGCTGTGTTGCGAGTGTGACAGTGTGTGTGTGTGTGTGTGTGTGTTTTCCGGTAACCATTGTGTATGCCTGTATGAAAAAGTCGATGGGTGTATTTGTGTGTTCTTGCGTATTGTGTTTCCGATCCACATTTGTGAGTGTGTGAGGGCAGTTCCAAGTGTTGATGGCTCTGCTGGATACGCACTGTGAGTGCTGTATTGTGAGTGTGATAGTGTGTGTGCGTGTGTGTTTGCGGGGAACCATTGTGTACGCCTGTAAGAAAATGTCGATGGGTGTTTGTGTGTTTCTAGTGTATGTCTGTGTTGGGAAAACGTTTGTGAGTATGTTAGGGCAGTTCCAAGTGTTGATGTCTCTGCCGAGGTACAGAGTGAGTGCTGTGTTGTGAGTGTGAGAGTGTGTGTGTGTGTGTGTGTGTGTGTGTGTTTTCGGGTAACCATTGTGTATGCCTGTATGAAAAAGTCGATGGGTGTATTTGTGTGTTCTTGCGTATTGTGTTTCAGATCCACATTTGTGAGTGTGTGAGGGCAGTTTCAAGTGTTCATGAGTTTGCTGGATATCCAGTGTGAGTGTGTGTTGTGAGTGGGACAGTGTGTGTGCGTGTCTGTGTGTGCGTTTGCAGGAAACCAGTCTGTATGCCTATAAGAAAAATTCGATGGGTGTTTGTGTGTGTTTCTTCTGTATGTGTGTGTCGGGACCACATTTGTGAATATGTTAGGGCAGTTCCAAGTGTTGATGGCTCTGCTGGAGACCCAGTGAGAGTGCTGTGTTGTGAGTGTGACAGTGTGTGTGTGTCTGTGTGTGTGTGTGTGTTTGGGGGAACCCCACAGTGTATGCTTCTAAGAAAAAGTCGATGGGTGTTTGTGTGTGTTTCTTGTGTATGTGTGTGTCGGGACCACGTATGTGAGTATGTGGTGGCAGTTCCAAGTGCCAGTGTGAATGCTGTGTTGTGAGTGTGGCAGTGTGTGTTTCTGTGTGTGTTTGTGTTGGCGGGAAAACATTGTGTATGCCTGTAAGAATAAGTCGATGGATGTGTGTGTGAGTTTCATGTGTATGTGTGTGTCGCGACCACATTTGTCAATATTTTAGGGCAGTTCCAAGTGTTGATGGTTCTGCTGGATACCCATTGTGAGTGCTGTGTTGTAAGTGTGACTGTGTGTGTGTGTGTTCACAGGAAACCGTTGTGTAAGCCTGTAAGAAAAAGTCGATGGGTGTTTGTGTGTGTTTCTTGTGTATGAGTGTGTCGGTAAAACGTTTGTGAGTATGTAAGGGCAGTTCCAAGTGTTGATGGCTCTGCCGAGGCCCAGTGTGCGTACTGTGCTGTTAGTGTGACAGTGTGTGTGTGTGTGTGTGTGTGTGTGTGTTTGGGGAAACCCCACTCTGTCTGCCTGTAACAAAAAGTTGATGGGTGTTTGTGTGTGTTTCTTCTTTATGTGTGTGTCGGGACCACGTTTGTTTGTATGTAAGGGCAGATTCAAGTGCCACTGTGAATGCTGTGTTGTGAGTGTGATAGTGTGTGTGTGTGTGTTTGCGGAAACCATTGTGCATGACTGTAAGTAAAAGTCAATGGGAGTTTGTGTGTGTTTCTTGTGTATGTGTGTGTCGGGACCACGTTTGTGAGTATGTTAGGGCAGTTCCAACTGTTGATGGCTATGCCGGGGACCCAGTGTGAGTGCTGTGTTGTGCGTGTGATAGTGTATGTGTGTGTGTGTGTGTGTGTTTTGCTGGATACCATTGTGTATGTCTGTAAGAAAAAGTCGTGGGGTGTTTTTGTGTGTTTCTTCTGCATGTGTGTTTCGGGACCACGTTTGTGAATATGTTAAGGTAATTCCAAGTGTTCATGGCTCTGCTGGAGATCCAATGTGAGTGCTCTGTCGTGAGTGTGACTTTTGTGTGTGTGTGTGTGTGTTTGCAGGAAACCATTGTCTATGCCTGCAAGAAAAAGTCAATGGGTGTTTGTGTGTGTTATTTGTATATGTGTGTGTCAGGACCATGTTTGTGATTATGTTAAAGCAGTTCCAAGTGTTGACGGCTGTGTTGGAGACCCAGTGTGAGTGCTGTGTTGTGAGTGTGATAGTGTGTGTGTGTCTGTGTGTGTTTCAGAACCCCCTGTGTACGCCTGTAAGAAAAACTCAATGGGTGTTTGTGTGTGTTTCTTGTGTATGTGTGTGTCGGGAAAACGTTTGTGAGTATGTTAGGGCAGTTCCAAGTGTTGATGGCTCTGCCGAGGCCCAGTGTGAGTGCTGTGTTGCGAGTGTGACAGTTTGTGTGTGTGTGTGTGTGTGTTTTCCGGTAACCATTGTGTATGCCTGTATGAAAAAGTCGATGGGTGTATTTGTGTGTTCTTGCGTATTGTGTTTCAGATCCACATTTGTGAGTGTGTGAGGGCAGTTCCAAGTGTTGATGGCTCTGCTGGATACGCACTGTGAGTGCTGTGTTGTGAGTGTGATAGTGTGTGTGCATGTGTGTTTGCGGGGAACCATTGTGTACGCCTGTAAGAAAATGTCGATGGGTGTTTGTGTGTTTCTTGTGTATGTCTGCGTTGGGAAAACGTTTGTGAGTATGTTAGGGCAGTTCCAAGTGTTGATGTCTCTGCCGAGGTACAGAGTGAGTGCTGTGTTGTGAGTGTGAGAGTGTGTGTGTGTGTGTGTGTGTGTGTGTGTGTGTTTTCGGGTAACCATTGTGTATGCCTGTATGAAAAAGTCGATGGGTGTATTTGTGTGTTCTTGCGTATTGTGTTTCAGATCCACATTTGTGAGTGTGTGAGGGCAGTTCCAAGTGTTCATGAGTTTGCTGGATATCCAGTGTGAGTGTGTGTTGTGAGTGGGACAGTGTGTGTGCGTGTCTGTGTGTGTGTTTGCAGGAAACCAGTCTGTATGCCTATAAGAAAAATTCGATGGGTGTTTGTGTGTGTTTCTTCTGTATGTGTGTGTCGGGACCACATTTGTGAATATGTTAGGGCAGTTCCAAGTGTTGATGGCTCTGCTGGAGACCCAGTGAGAGTGCTGTGTTGTGAGTGTGACAGTGTGTGTGTGTCTGTGTGTGTGTGTGTGTTTGGGGGAACCCCACAGTGTATGCTTGTAAGAAAAAGTCGATGGGTGTTTGTGTGTGTTTCTTGTGTATGTGTGTGTCGGGACCACGTATGTGAGTATGTGGTGGCAGTTCCAAGTGCCAGTGTGAATGCTGTGTTGTGAGTGTGGCAGTGTGTGTTTCTGTGTGTGTTTGTGTTGGCGGGAAAACATTGTGTATGCCTGTAAGAATAAGTCGATGGATGTGTGTGTGAGTTTCATGTGTATGTGTGTGTCGCGACCACATTTGTCAATATTTTAGGGCAGTTCCAAGTGTTGATGGTTCTGCTGGATACCCATTGTGAGTGCTGTGTTGTAAGTGTGACTGTGTGTGTGTGTGTTCCCGGGAAACCATTGTGTATGCCTGTAAGAAAAAGTCGATGGGTGTTTGTGTGTGTTTCTTGTGTATGAGTGCATCGGTAAAACGTTTGTGAGTATGTTAGGGCAGTTCCAAGTGTTGATGGCTCTGCCGAGGTCCAGTGTGCGTACTGTGCTGTTAGTGTGACAGTGTGTGTGTGTGTGTGTGTGTGTGTTTGGGGAAACCCCACTCTGTCTGCCTGTAACAAAAAGTTGATGGGTGTTTGTGTGTGTTTCTTCTGTATGTGTGTGTCGGGACCACATTTGTTTGTATGTAAGGGCAGATTCAAGTGCCACTGTGAATGGTGTGTTGTGAGTGTGATAGTGTGTGTGTGTGTGTGTTTGCGGAAACCATTGTGCATGACTGTAAGTAAAAGTCAATGGGAGTTTGTGTGTGTTTCTTGTGTATGTGTGTGTCGGGACCACGTTTGTGAGTATGTTAGGGCAGTTCCAACTGTTGATGGCTATGCCGGGGACCCAGTGTGAGTGCTGTGTTGTGCGTGTGATAGTGTCTGTGTGTGTGTGTGTGTGTGTTTTGCTGGATACCATTGTGTATGTCTGTAAGAAAAAGTCGTAGGGTGTTTTTGTGTGTTTCTTCTGCATGTGTGTTTCGGGACCACGTTTGTGAATATGTTAAGGTAATTCCAAGTGTTCATGGCTCTGCTGGAGATCCAATGTGAGTGCTCTGTCGTGAGTGTGACTTTTGTGTGTGTGTGTGTGTGTTTGCAGGAAACCATTGTCTATGCCTGCAAGAAAAAGTCAATGGGTGTTTGTGTGTGTTATTTGTATATGTGTGTGTCAGGACCATGTTTGTGATTATGTTAAAGCAGTTCCAAGTGTTGACGGCTGTGTTGGAGACCCAGTGTGAGTGCTGTGTTGTGAGTGTGATAGTGTGTGTGTGTCTGTGTGTGTTTCAGAACCCCCTGTGTACGCCTGTAAGAAAAACTCAATGGGTGTTTGTGTGTGTTTCTTGTGTATGTGTGTGTCGGGAAAACGTTTGTGAGTATGTTAGGGCAGTTCCAAGTGTTGATGGCTCTGCCGAGGCCCAGTGTGAGTGCTGTGTTGCGAGTGTGACAGTGTGTGTGTGTGTGTGTGTGTGTTTTCCGGTAACCATTGTGTATGCCTGTATGAAAAAGTCGATGGGTGTATTTGTGTGTTCTTGCGTATTGTGTTTCCGATCCACATTTGTGAGTGTGTGAGGGCAGTTCCAAGTGTTGATGGCTCTGCTGGATACGCACTGTGAGTGCTGTGTTGTGAGTGTGATAGTGTGTGTGCGTGTGTGTTTGCGGGGAACCATTGTGTACGCCTGTAAGAAAATGTCGATGGGTGTTTGTGTGTTTCTAGTGTATGTCTGTGTTGGGAAAACGTTTGTGAGTATGTTAGGGCAGTTCCAAGTGTTGATGTCTCTGCCGAGGTACAGAGTGAGTGCTGTGTTGTGAGTGTGAGAGTGTGTGTGTGTGTGTGTGTGTGTGTTTTCGGGTAACCATTGTGTATGCCTGTATGAAAAAGTCGATGGGTGTATTTGTGTGTTCTTGCGTATTGTGTTTCAGATCCACATTTGTGAGTGTGTGAGGGCAGTTTCAAGTGTTCATGAGTTTGCTGGATATCCAGTGTGAGTGTGTGTTGAGTGGGACAGTGTGTGTGCGTGTCTGTGTGTGTGTTTGCAGGAAACCAGTCTGTATGCCTATAAGAAAAATTCGATGGGTGTTTGTGTGTGTTTCTTCTGTATGTGTGTGTCGGGACCACATTTGTGAATATGTTAGGGCAGTTCCAAGTGTTGATGGCTCTGCTGGAGACCCAGTGAGAGTGCTGTGTTGTGAGTGTGACAGTGTGTGTGTGTCTGTGTGTGTGTGTGTGTTTGGGGGAACCCCACAGTGTATGCTTCTAAGAAAAAGTCGATGGGTGTTTGTGTGTGTTTCTTGTGTATGTGTGTGTCGGGACCACGTATGTGAGTATGTGGTGGCAGTTCCAAGTGGCAGTGTGAATGCTGTGTTGTGAGTGTGGCAGTGTGTGTTTCTGTGTGTGTTTGTGTTGGCGGGAAAACATTGTGTATGCCTGTAAGAATAAGTCGATGGATGTGTGTGTGAGTTTCATGTGTATGTGTGTGTCGCGACCACATTTGTCAATATTTTAGGGCAGTTCCAAGTGTTGATGGTTCTGCTGGATACCCATTGTGAGTGCTGTGTTGTAAGTGTGACTGTGTGTGTGTGTGTTCACAGGAAACCGTTGTGTAAGCCTGTAAGAAAAAGTCGATGGGTGTTTGTGTGTGTTTCTTGTGTATGAGTGTGTCGGTAAAACGTTTGTGAGTATGTTAGGGCAGTTCCAAGTGTTGATGGCTCTGCCGAGGCCCAGTGTGCGTACTGTGTTGTTAGTGTGACAGTGTGTGTGTGTGTGTGTGTGTGTGTGTTTGGGGAAACCCCACTCTGTCTGCCTGTAACAAAAAGTTGATGGGTGTTTGTGTGTGTTTCTTCTGTATGTGTGTGTCGGGACCACGTTTGTTTGTATGTAAGGGCAGATTCAAGTGCCACTGTGAATGCTGTGTTGTGAGTGTGATAGTGTGTGTGTGTGTGTTTGCGGAAACCATTGTGCATGACTGTAAGTAAAAGTCAATGGGAGTTTGTGTGTGTTTCTTGTGTATGTGTGTGTCGGGACCACGTTTGTGAGTATGTTAGGGCAGTTCCAACTGTTGATGGCTATGCCGGGGACCCAGTGTGAGTGCTGTGTTGTGCGTGTGATAGTGTATGTGTGTGTGTGTGTGTGTGTTTTGCTGGATACCATTGTGTATGTCTGTAAGAAAAAGTCGTGGGGTGTTTTTGTGTGTTTCTTCTGCATGTGTGTTTCGGGACCACGTTTGTGAATATGTTAAGGTAATTCCAAGTGTTCATGGCTCTGCTGGAGATCCAATGTGAGTGCTCTGTCGTGAGTGTGACTTTTGTGTGTGTGTGTGTGTGTTTGCAGGAAACCATTGTCTATGCCTGCAAGAAAAAGTCAATGGGTGTTTGTGTGTGTTATTTGTATATGTGTGTGTCAGGACCATGTTTGTGATTATGTTAAAGCAGTTCCAAGTGTTGACGGCTGTGTTGGAGACCCAGTGTGAGTGCTGTGTTGTGAGTGTGATAGTGTGTGTGTGTCTGTGTGTGTTTCAGAACCCCCTGTGTACGCCTGTAAGAAAAACTCAATGGGTGTTTGTGTGTGTTTCTTGTGTATGTGTGTGTCGGGAAAACGTTTGTGAGTATGTTAGGGCAGTTCCAAGTGTTGATGGCTCTGCCGAGGCCCAGTGTGAGTGCTGTGTTGCGAGTGTGACAGTTTGTGTGTGTGTGTGTGTGTTTTCCGGTAACCATTGTGTATGCCTGTATGAAAAAGTCGATGGGTGTTTTTGTGTGTTCTTGCGTATTGTGTTTCAGATCCACATTTGTGAGTGTGTGAGGGCAGTTCCAAGTGTTGATGGCTCTGCTGGATACGCACTGTGAGTGCTGTGTTGTGAGTGTGATAGTGTGTGTGCATGTGTGTTTGCGGGGAACCATTGTGTACGCCTGTAAGAAAATGTCGATGGGTGTTTGTGTGTTTCTTGTGTATGTCTGCGTTGGGAAAACGTTTGTGAGTATGTTAGGGCAGTTCCAAGTGTTGATGTCTCTGCCGAGGTACAGAGTGAGTGCTGTGTTGTGAGTGTGAGAGTGTGTGTGTGTGTGTGTGTGTGTGTGTGTTTTCGGGTAACCATTGTGTATGCCTGTATGAAAAAGTCGATGGGTGTATTTGTGTGTTCTTGCGTATTGTGTTTCAGATCCACATTTGTGAGTGTGTGAGGGCAGTTCCAAGTGTTCATGAGTTTGCTGGATATCCAGTGTGAGTGTGTGTTGTGAGTGGGACAGTGTGTGTGCGTGTCTGTGTGTGTGTTTTCAGGAAACCAGTCTGTATGCCTATAAGAAAAATTCGATGGGTGTTTGTGTGTGTTTCTTCTGTATGTGTGTGTCGGGACCACATTTGTGAATATGTTAGGGCAGTTCCAAGTGTTGATGGCTCTGCTGGAGACCCAGTGAGAGTGCTGTGTTGTGAGTGTGACAGTGTGTGTGTGTCTGTGTGTGTGTGTGTGTTTGGGGGAACCCCACAGTGTATGCTTCTAAGAAAAAGTCGATGGGTGTTTGTGTGTGTTTCTTGTGTATGTGTGTGTCGGGACCACGTATGTGAGTATGTGGTGGCAGTTCCAAGTGCCAGTGTGAATGCTGTGTTGTGAGTGTGGCAGTGTGTGTTTCTGTGTGTGTTTGTGTTGGCGGGAAAACATTGTGTATGCCTGTAAGAATAAGTCGATGGATGTGTGTGTGAGTTTCATGTGTATGTGTGTGTCGCGACCACATTTGTCAATATTTTAGGGCAGTTCCAAGTGTTGATGGTTCTGCTGGATACCCATTGTGAGTGCTGTGTTGTAAGTGTGACTGTGTGTGTGTGTGTTCCCGGGAAACCATTGTGTATGCCTGTAAGAAAAAGTCGATGGGTGTTTGTGTGTGTTTCTTGTGTATGAGTGCATCGGTAAAACGTTTGTGAGTATGTTAGGGCAGTTCCAAGTGTTGATGGCTCTGCCGAGGCCCAGTGTGCGTACTGTGCTGTTAGTGTGGCAGTGTGTGTGTGTGTGTGTGTGTGTGTGTGTGTTTGGGGAAACCCCACTCTGTCTGCCTGTAACAAAAAGTTGATGGGTGTTTGTGTGTGTTTCTTCTGTATGTGTGTGTCGGGACCACGTTTGTTTGTATGTAAGGGCAGATTCAAGTGCCACTGTGAATGGTGTGTTGTGAGTGTGATAGTGTGTGTGTGTGTGTGTTTGCGGAAACCATTGTGCATGACTGTAAGTAAAAGTCAATGGGAGTTTGTGTGTGTTTCTTGTGTATGTGTGTGTCGGGACCACGTTTGTGAGTATGTTAGGGCAGTTCCAACTGTTGATGGCTATGCCGGGGACCCAGTGTGAGTGCTGTGTTGTGCGTGTGATAGTGTATGTGTGTGTGTGTGTGTGTGTTTTGCTGGATACCATTGTGTATGTCTGTAAGAAAAAGTCGTAGGGTGTTTTTGTGTGTTTCTTCTGCATGTGTGTTTCGGGACCACGTTTGTGAATATGTTAAGGTAATTCCAAGTGTTCATGGCTCTGCTGGAGATCCAATGTGAGTGCTCTGTCGTGAGTGTGACTTTTGTGTGTGTGTGTGTGTGTTTGCAGGAAACCATTGTCTATGCCTGCAAGAAAAAGTCAATGGGTGTTTGTGTGTGTTATTTGTATATGTGTGTGTCAGGACCATGTTTGTGATTATGTTAAAGCAGTTCCAAGTGTTGACGGCTGTGTTGGAGACCCAGTGTGAGTGCTGTGTTGTGAGTGTGATAGTGTGTGTGTGTCTGTGTGTGTTTCAGAACCCCCTGTGTACGCCTGTAAGAAAAACTCAATGGGTGTTTGTGTGTGTTTCTTGTGTATGTGTGTGTCGGGAAAACGTTTGTGAGTATGTTAGGGCAGTTCCAAGTGTTGATGGCTCTGCCGAGGCCCAGTGTGAGTGCTGTGTTGCGAGTGTGACAGTGTGTGTGTGTGTGTGTGTGTGTTTTCCGGTAACCATTGTGTATGCCTGTATGAAAAAGTCGATGGGTGTATTTGTGTGTTCTTGCGTATTGTGTTTCCGATCCACATTTGTGAGTGTGTGAGGGCAGTTCCAAGTGTTGATGGCTCTGCTGGATACGCACTGTGAGTGCTGTATTGTGAGTGTGATAGTGTGTGTGCGTGTGTGTTTGCGGGGAACCATTGTGTACGCCTGTAAGAAAATGTCGATGGGTGTTTGTGTGTTTCTAGTGTATGTCTGTGTTGGGAAAACGTTTGTGAGTATGTTAGGGCAGTTCCAAGTGTTGATGTCTCTGCCGAGGTACAGAGTGAGTGCTGTGTTGTGAGTGTGAGAGTGTGTGTGTGTGTGTGTGTGTGTGTGTGTGTTTTCGGGTAACCATTGTGTATGCCTGTATGAAAAAGTCGATGGGTGTATTTGTGTGTTCTTGCGTATTGTGTTTCAGATCCACATTTGTGAGTGTGTGAGGGCAGTTTCAAGTGTTCATGAGTTTGCTGGATATCCAGTGTGAGTGTGTGTTGTGAGTGGGACAGTGTGTGTGCGTGTCTGTGTGTGTGTTTGCAGGAAACCAGTCTGTATGCCTATAAGAAAAATTCGATGGGTGTTTGTGTGTGTTTCTTCTGTATGTGTGTGTCGGGACCACATTTGTGAATATGTTAGGGCAGTTCCAAGTGTTGATGGCTCTGCTGGAGACCCAGTGAGAGTGCTGTGTTGTGAGTGTGACAGTGTGTGTGTGTCTGTGTGTGTGTGTGTGTTTGGGGGAACCCCACAGTGTATGCTTCTAAGAAAAAGTCGATGGGTGTTTGTGTGTGTTTCTTGTGTATGTGTGTGTCGGGACCACGTATGTGAGTATGTGGTGGCAGTTCCAAGTGGCAGTGTGAATGCTGTGTTGTGAGTGTGGCAGTGTGTGTTTCTGTGTGTGTTTGTGTTGGCGGGAAAACATTGTGTATGCCTGTAAGAATAAGTCGATGGATGTGTGTGTGAGTTTCATGTGTATGTGTGTGTCGCGACCACATTTGTCAATATTTTAGGGCAGTTCCAAGTGTTGATGGTTCTGCTGGATACCCATTGTGAGTGCTGTGTTGTAAGTGTGACTGTGTGTGTGTGTGTTCACAGGAAACCGTTGTGTAAGCCTGTAAGAAAAAGTCGATGGGTGTTTGTGTGTGTTTCTTGTGTATGAGTGTGTCGGTAAAACGTTTGTGAGTATGTTAGGGCAGTTCCAAGTGTTGATGGCTCTGCCGAGGCCCAGTGTGCGTACTGTGCTGTTAGTGTGACAGTGTGTGTGTGTGTGTGTGTGTGTGTGTGTTTGGGGAAACCCCACTCTGTCTGCCTGTAACAAAAAGTTGATGGGTGTTTGTGTGTGTTTCTTCTGTATGTGTGTGTCGGGACCACGTTTGTTTGTATGTAAGGGCAGATTCAAGTGCCACTGTGAATGCTGTGTTGTGAGTGTGATAGTGTGTGTGTGTGTGTTTGCGGAAACCATTGTGCATGACTGTAAGTAAAAGTCAATGGGAGTTTGTGTGTGTTTCTTGTGTATGTGTGTGTCGGGACCACGTTTGTGAGTATGTTAGGGCAGTTCCAACTGTTGATGGCTATGCCGGGGACCCAGTGTGAGTGCTGTGTTGTGCGTGTGATAGTGTATGTGTGTGTGTGTGTGTGTGTTTTGCTGGATACCATTGTGTATGTCTGTAAGAAAAAGTCGTGGGGTGTTTTTGTGTGTTTCTTCTGCATGTGTGTTTCGGGACCACGTTTGTGAATATGTTAAGGTAATTCCAAGTGTTCATGGCTCTGCTGGAGATCCAATGTGAGTGCTCTGTCGTGAGTGTGACTTTTGTGTGTGTGTGTGTGTGTTTGCAGGAAACCATTGTCTATGCCTGCAAGAAAAAGTCAATGGGTGTTTGTGTGTGTTATTTGTATATGTGTGTGTCAGGACCATGTTTGTGATTATGTTAAAGCAGTTCCAAGTGTTGACGGCTGTGTTGGAGACCCAGTGTGAGTGCTGTGTTGTGAGTGTGATAGTGTGTGTGTGTCTGTGTGTGTTTCAGAACCCCCTGTGTACGCCTGTAAGAAAAACTCAATGGGTGTTTGTGTGTGTTTCTTGTGTATGTGTGTGTCGGGAAAACGTTTGTGAGTATGTTAGGGCAGTTCCAAGTGTTGATGGCTCTGCCGAGGCCCAGTGTGAGTGCTGTGTTGCGAGTGTGACAGTTTGTGTGTGTGTGTGTGTGTTTTCCGGTAACCATTGTGTATGCCTGTATGAAAAAGTCGATGGGTGTTTTTGTGTGTTCTTGCGTATTGTGTTTCAGATCCACATTTGTGAGTGTGTGAGGGCAGTTCCAAGTGTTGATGGCTCTGCTGGATACGCACTGTGAGTGCTGTGTTGTGAGTGTGATAGTGTGTGTGCATGTGTGTTTGCGGGGAACCATTGTGTACGCCTGTAAGAAAATGTCGATGGGTGTTTGTGTGTTTCTAGTGTATGTCTGCGTTGGGAAAACGTTTGTGAGTATGTTAGGGCAGTTCCAAGTGTTGATGTCTCTGCCGAGGTACAGAGTGAGTGCTGTGTTGTGAGTGTGAGAGTGTGTGTGTGTGTGTGTGTGTGTGTGTGTTTTCGGGTAACCATTGTGTATGCCTGTATGAAAAAGTCGATGGGTGTATTTGTGTGTTCTTGCGTATTGTGTTTCAGATCCACATT
Source organism: Ursus arctos (assembly GCF_023065955.2). Taxonomy (NCBI): domain Eukaryota; kingdom Metazoa; phylum Chordata; class Mammalia; order Carnivora; family Ursidae; genus Ursus; species Ursus arctos. The sequence goes on from NC_079874.1 coordinate 15,727,739, forward strand.
TGTGAGTGTGTGAGGGCAGTTCCAAGTGTTCATGAGTTTGCTGGATATCCAGTGTGAGTGTGTGTTGTGAGTGGGACAGTGTGTGTGCGTGTCTGTGTGTGTGTTTTCAGGAAACCAGTCTGTATGCCTATAAGAAAAATTCGATGGGTGTTTGTGTGTGTTTCTTCTGTATGTGTGTGTCGGGACCACATTTGTGAATATGTTAGGGCAGTTCCAAGTGTTGATGGCTCTGCTGGAGACCCAGTGAGAGTGCTGTGTTGTGAGTGTGACAGTGTGTGTGTGTCTGTGTGTGTGTGTGTGTTTGGGGGAACCCCACAGTGTATGCTTCTAAGAAAAAGTCGATGGGTGTTTGTGTGTGTTTCTTGTGTATGTGTGTGTCGGGACCACGTATGTGAGTATGTGGTGGCAGTTCCAAGTGCCAGTGTGAATGCTGTGTTGTGAGTGTGGCAGTGTGTGTTTCTGTGTGTGTTTGTGTTGGCGGGAAAACATTGTGTATGCCTGTAAGAATAAGTCGATGGATGTGTGTGTGAGTTTCATGTGTATGTGTGTGTCGCGACCACATTTGTCAATATTTTAGGGCAGTTCCAAGTGTTGATGGTTCTGCTGGATACCCATTGTGAGTGCTGTGTTGTAAGTGTGACTGTGTGTGTGTGTGTGTTCGCGGGAAACCGTTGTGTATGCCTGTAAGAAAAAGTCGATGGGTGTTTGTGTGTGTTTCTTGTGTATGAGTGCATCGGTAAAACGTTTGTGAGTATGTTAGGGCAGTTCCAAGTGTTGATGGCTCTGCCGAGGTCCAGTGTGCGTACTGTGCTGTTAGTGTGACAGTGTGTGTGTGTGTGTGTGTGTGTGTGTGTGTGTGTGTTTGGGGAAACCCCACTCTGTCTGCCTGTAACAAAAAGTTGATGGGTGTTTGTGTGTGTTTCTTCTGTATGTGTGTGTCGGGACCACGTTTGTTTGTATGTAAGGGCAGATTCAAGTGCCACTGTGAATGGTGTGTTGTGAGTGTGATAGTGTGTGTGTGTGTGTGTTTGCGGAAACCATTGTGCATGACTGTAAGTAAAAGTCAATGGGAGTTTGTGTGTGTTTCTTGTGTATGTGTGTGTCGGGACCACGTTTGTGAGTATGTTAGGGCAGTTCCAACTGTTGATGGCTATGCCGGGGACCCAGTGTGAGTGCTGTGTTGTGCGTGTGATAGTGTATGTGTGTGTGTGTGTGTGTGTTTTGCTGGATACCATTGTGTATGTCTGTAAGAAAAAGTCGTAGGGTGTTTTTGTGTGTTTCTTCTGCATGTGTGTTTCGGGACCACGTTTGTGAATATGTTAAGGTAATTCCAAGTGTTCATGGCTCTGCTGGAGATCCAATGTGAGTGCTCTGTCGTGAGTGTGACTTTTGTGTGTGTGTGTGTGTGTGTTTGCAGGAAACCATTGTCTATGCCTGCAAGAAAAAGTCAATGGGTGTTTGTGTGTGTTATTTGTATATGTGTGTGTCAGGACCATGTTTGTGATTATGTTAAAGCAGTTCCAAGTGTTGACGGCTGTGTTGGAGACCCAGTGTGAGTGCTGTGTTGTGAGTGTGATAGTGTGTGTGTGTCTGTGTGTGTTTCAGAACCCCCTGTGTACGCCTGTAAGAAAAACTCAATGGGTGTTTGTGTGTGTTTCTTGTGTATGTGTGTGTCGGGAAAACGTTTGTGAGTATGTTAGGGCAGTTCCAAGTGTTGATGGCTCTGCCGAGGCCCAGTGTGAGTGCTGTGTTGCGAGTGTGACAGTGTGTGTGTGTGTGTGTGTGTGTTTTCCGGTAACCATTGTGTATGCCTGTATGAAAAAGTCGATGGGTGTATTTGTGTGTTCTTGCGTATTGTGTTTCCGATCCACATTTGTGAGTGTGTGAGGGCAGTTCCAAGTGTTGATGGCTCTGCTGGATACGCACTGTGAGTGCTGTATTGTGAGTGTGATAGTGTGTGTGCGTGTGTGTTTGCGGGGAACCATTGTGTACGCCTGTAAGAAAATGTCGATGGGTGTTTGTGTGTTTCTAGTGTATGTCTGTGTTGGGAAAACGTTTGTGAGTATGTTAGGGCAGTTCCAAGTGTTGATGTCTCTGCCGAGGTACAGAGTGAGTGCTGTGTTGTGAGTGTGAGAGTGTGTGTGTGTGTGTGTGTGTGTGTGTGTGTTTTCGGGTAACCATTGTGTATGCCTGTATGAAAAAGTCGATGGGTGTATTTGTGTGTTCTTGCGTATTGTGTTTCAGATCCACATTTGTGAGTGTGTGAGGGCAGTTTCAAGTGTTCATGAGTTTGCTGGATATCCAGTGTGAGTGTGTGTTGTGAGTGGGACAGTGTGTGTGCGTGTCTGTGTGTGCGTTTGCAGGAAACCAGTCTGTATGCCTATAAGAAAAATTCGATGGGTGTTTGTGTGTGTTTCTTCTGTATGTGTGTGTCGGGACCACATTTGTGAATATGTTAGGGCAGTTCCAAGTGTTGATGGCTCTGCTGGAGACCCAGTGAGAGTGCTGTGTTGTGAGTGTGACAGTGTGTGTGTGTCTGTGTGTGTGTGTGTGTTTGGGGGAACCCCACAGTGTATGCTTCTAAGAAAAAGTCGATGGGTGTTTGTGTGTGTTTCTTGTGTATGTGTGTGTCGGGACCACGTATGTGAGTATGTGGTGGCAGTTCCAAGTGGCAGTGTGAATGCTGTGTTGTGAGTGTGGCAGTGTGTGTTTCTGTGTGTGTTTGTGTTGGCGGGAAAACATTGTGTATGCCTGTAAGAATAAGTCGATGGATGTGTGTGTGAGTTTCATGTGTATGTGTGTGTCGCGACCACATTTGTCAATATTTTAGGGCAGTTCCAAGTGTTGATGGTTCTGCTGGATACCCATTGTGAGTGCTGTGTTGTAAGTGTGACTGTGTGTGTGTGTGTTCACAGGAAACCGTTGTGTAAGCCTGTAAGAAAAAGTCGATGGGTGTTTGTGTGTGTTTCTTGTGTATGAGTGTGTCGGTAAAACGTTTGTGAGTATGTTAGGGCAGTTCCAAGTGTTGATGGCTCTGCCGAGGCCCAGTGTGCGTACTGTGCTGTTAGTGTGACAGTGTGTGTGTGTGTGTGTGTGTGTGTGTGTTTGGGGAAACCCCACTCTGTCTGCCTGTAACAAAAAGTTGATGGGTGTTTGTGTGTGTTTCTTCTGTATGTGTGTGTCGGGACCACGTTTGTTTGTATGTAAGGGCAGATTCAAGTGCCACTGTGAATGCTGTGTTGTGAGTGTGATAGTGTGTGTGTGTGTGTTTGCGGAAACCATTGTGCATGACTGTAAGTAAAAGTCAATGGGAGTTTGTGTGTGTTTCTTGTGTATGTGTGTGTCGGGACCACGTTTGTGAGTATGTTAGGGCAGTTCCAACTGTTGATGGCTATGCCGGGGACCCAGTGTGAGTGCTGTGTTGTGCGTGTGATAGTGTATGTGTGTGTGTGTGTGTGTGTTTTGCTGGATACCATTGTGTATGTCTGTAAGAAAAAGTCGTGGGGTGTTTTTGTGTGTTTCTTCTGCATGTGTGTTTCGGGACCACGTTTGTGAATATGTTAAGGTAATTCCAAGTGTTCATGGCTCTGCTGGAGATCCAATGTGAGTGCTCTGTCGTGAGTGTGACTTTTGTGTGTGTGTGTGTGTGTTTGCAGGAAACCATTGTCTATGCCTGCAAGAAAAAGTCAATGGGTGTTTGTGTGTGTTATTTGTATATGTGTGTGTCAGGACCATGTTTGTGATTATGTTAAAGCAGTTCCAAGTGTTGACGGCTGTGTTGGAGACCCAGTGTGAGTGCTGTGTTGTGAGTGTGATAGTGTGTGTGTGTCTGTGTGTGTTTCAGAACCCCCTGTGTACGCCTGTAAGAAAAACTCAATGGGTGTTTGTGTGTGTTTCTTGTGTATGTGTGTGTCGGGAAAACGTTTGTGAGTATGTTAGGGCAGTTCCAAGTGTTGATGGCTCTGCCGAGGCCCAGTGTGAGTGCTGTGTTGCGAGTGTGACAGTTTGTGTGTGTGTGTGTGTGTGTGTTTTCCGGTAACCATTGTGTATGCCTGTATGAAAAAGTCGATGGGTGTTTTTGTGTGTTCTTGCGTATTGTGTTTCAGATCCACATTTGTGAGTGTGTGAGGGCAGTTCCAAGTGTTGATGGCTCTGCTGGATACGCACTGTGAGTGCTGTGTTGTGAGTGTGATAGTGTGTGTGCATGTGTGTTTGCGGGGAACCATTGTGTACGCCTGTAAGAAAATGTCGATGGGTGTTTGTGTGTTTCTTGTGTATGTCTGCGTTGGGAAAACGTTTGTGAGTATGTTAGGGCAGTTCCAAGTGTTGATGTCTCTGCCGAGGTACAGAGTGAGTGCTGTGTTGTGAGTGTGAGAGTGTGTGTGTGTGTGTGTGTGTGTGTGTGTTTTCGGGTAACCATTGTGTATGCCTGTATGAAAAAGTCGATGGGTGTATTTGTGTGTTCTTGCGTATTGTGTTTCAGATCCACATTTGTGAGTGTGTGAGGGCAGTTCCAAGTGTTCATGAGTTTGCTGGATATCCAGTGTGAGTGTGTGTTGTGAGTGGGACAGTGTGTGTGCGTGTCTGTGTGTGTGTTTGCAGGAAACCAGTCTGTATGCCTATAAGAAAAATTCGATGGGTGTTTGTGTGTGTTTCTTCTGTATGTGTGTGTCGGGACCACATTTGTGAATATGTTAGGGCAGTTCCAAGTGTTGATGGCTCTGCTGGAGACCCAGTGAGAGTGCTGTGTTGTGAGTGTGACAGTGTGTGTGTGTCTGTGTGTGTGTGTGTGTTTGGGGGAACCCCACAGTGTATGCTTGTAAGAAAAAGTCGATGGGTGTTTGTGTGTGTTTCTTGTGTATGTGTGTGTCGGGACCACGTATGTGAGTATGTGGTGGCAGTTCCAAGTGCCAGTGTGAATGCTGTGTTGTGAGTGTGGCAGTGTGTGTTTCTGTGTGTGTTTGTGTTGGCGGGAAAACATTGTGTATGCCTGTAAGAATAAGTCGATGGATGTGTGTGTGAGTTTCATGTGTATGTGTGTGTCGCGACCACATTTGTCAATATTTTAGGGCAGTTCCAAGTGTTGATGGTTCTGCTGGATACCCATTGTGAGTGCTGTGTTGTAAGTGTGACTGTGTGTGTGTGTGTTCGCGGGAAACCGTTGTGTATGCCTGTAAGAAAAAGTCGATGGGTGTTTGTGTGTGTTTCTTGTGTATGAGTGCATCGGTAAAACGTTTGTGAGTATGTTAGGGCAGTTCCAAGTGTTGATGGCTCTGCCGAGGTCCAGTGTGCGTACTGTGCTGTTAGTGTGACAGTGTGTGTGTGTGTGTGTGTGTGTGTGTGTGTTTGGGGAAACCCCACTCTGTCTGCCTGTAACAAAAAGTTGATGGGTGTTTGTGTGTGTTTCTTCTGTATGTGTGTGTCGGGACCACGTTTGTTTGTATGTAAGGGCAGATTCAAGTGCCACTGTGAATGGTGTGTTGTGAGTGTGATAGTGTGTGTGTGTGTGTGTTTGCGGAAACCATTGTGCATGACTGTAAGTAAAAGTCAATGGGAGTTTGTGTGTGTTTCTTGTGTATGTGTGTGTCGGGACCACGTTTGTGAGTATGTTAGGGCAGTTCCAACTGTTGATGGCTATGCCGGGGACCCAGTGTGAGTGCTGTGTTGTGCGTGTGATAGTGTATGTGTGTGTGTGTGTGTGTGTTTTGCTGGATACCATTGTGTATGTCTGTAAGAAAAAGTCGTAGGGTGTTTTTGTGTGTTTCTTCTGCATGTGTGTTTCGGGACCACGTTTGTGAATATGTTAAGGTAATTCCAAGTGTTCATGGCTCTGCTGGAGATCCAATGTGAGTGCTCTGTCGTGAGTGTGACTTTTGTGTGTGTGTGTGTGTGTGTTTGCAGGAAACCATTGTCTATGCCTGCAAGAAAAAGTCAATGGGTGTTTGTGTGTGTTATTTGTATATGTGTGTGTCAGGACCATGTTTGTGATTATGTTAAAGCAGTTCCAAGTGTTGACGGCTGTGTTGGAGACCCAGTGTGAGTGCTGTGTTGTGAGTGTGATAGTGTGTGTGTGTCTGTGTGTGTTTCAGAACCCCCTGTGTACGCCTGTAAGAAAAACTCAATGGGTGTTTGTGTGTGTTTCTTGTGTATGTGTGTGTCGGGAAAACGTTTGTGAGTATGTTAGGGCAGTTCCAAGTGTTGATGGCTCTGCCGAGGCCCAGTGTGAGTGCTGTGTTGCGAGTGTGACAGTGTGTGTGTGTGTGTGTGTGTGTTTTCCGGTAACCATTGTGTATGCCTGTATGAAAAAGTCGATGGGTGTATTTGTGTGTTCTTGCGTATTGTGTTTCCGATCCACATTTGTGAGTGTGTGAGGGCAGTTCCAAGTGTTGATGGCTCTGCTGGATACGCACTGTGAGTGCTGTATTGTGAGTGTGATAGTGTGTGTGCGTGTGTGTTTGCGGGGAACCATTGTGTACGCCTGTAAGAAAATGTCGATGGGTGTTTGTGTGTTTCTAGTGTATGTCTGTGTTGGGAAAACGTTTGTGAGTATGTTAGGGCAGTTCCAAGTGTTGATGTCTCTGCCGAGGTACAGAGTGAGTGCTGTGTTGTGAGTGTGAGAGTGTGTGTGTGTGTGTGTGTGTGTGTGTGTTTTCGGGTAACCATTGTGTATGCCTGTATGAAAAAGTCGATGGGTGTATTTGTGTGTTCTTGCGTATTGTGTTTCAGATCCACATTTGTGAGTGTGTGAGGGCAGTTTCAAGTGTTCATGAGTTTGCTGGATATCCAGTGTGAGTGTGTGTTGTGAGTGGGACAGTGTGTGTGCGTGTCTGTGTGTGCGTTTGCAGGAAACCAGTCTGTATGCCTATAAGAAAAATTCGATGGGTGTTTGTGTGTGTTTCTTCTGTATGTGTGTGTCGGGACCACATTTGTGAATATGTTAGGGCAGTTCCAAGTGTTGATGGCTCTGCTGGAGACCCAGTGAGAGTGCTGTGTTGTGAGTGTGACAGTGTGTGTGTGTCTGTGTGTGTGTGTGTGTTTGGGGGAACCCCACAGTGTATGCTTCTAAGAAAAAGTCGATGGGTGTTTGTGTGTGTTTCTTGTGTATGTGTGTGTCGGGACCACGTATGTGAGTATGTGGTGGCAGTTCCAAGTGGCAGTGTGAATGCTGTGTTGTGAGTGTGGCAGTGTGTGTTTCTGTGTGTGTTTGTGTTGGCGGGAAAACATTGTGTATGCCTGTAAGAATAAGTCGATGGATGTGTGTGTGAGTTTCATGTGTATGTGTGTGTCGCGACCACATTTGTCAATATTTTAGGGCAGTTCCAAGTGTTGATGGTTCTGCTGGATACCCATTGTGAGTGCTGTGTTGTAAGTGTGACTGTGTGTGTGTGTGTTCACAGGAAACCGTTGTGTAAGCCTGTAAGAAAAAGTCGATGGGTGTTTGTGTGTGTTTCTTGTGTATGAGTGTGTCGGTAAAACGTTTGTGAGTATGTTAGGGCAGTTCCAAGTGTTGATGGCTCTGCCGAGGCCCAGTGTGCGTACTGTGCTGTTAGTGTGACAGTGTGTGTGTGTGTGTGTGTGTGTGTGTGTGTGTTTGGGGAAACCCCACTCTGTCTGCCTGTAACAAAAAGTTGATGGGTGTTTGTGTGTGTTTCTTCTGTATGTGTGTGTCGGGACCACGTTTGTTTGTATGTAAGGGCAGATTCAAGTGCCACTGTGAATGCTGTGTTGTGAGTGTGATAGTGTGTGTGTGTGTGTTTGCGGAAACCATTGTGCATGACTGTAAGTAAAAGTCAATGGGAGTTTGTGTGTGTTTCTTGTGTATGTGTGTGTCGGGACCACGTTTGTGAGTATGTTAGGGCAGTTCCAACTGTTGATGGCTATGCCGGGGACCCAGTGTGAGTGCTGTGTTGTGCGTGTGATAGTGTATGTGTGTGTGTGTGTGTGTGTTTTGCTGGATACCATTGTGTATGTCTGTAAGAAAAAGTCGTGGGGTGTTTTTGTGTGTTTCTTCTGCATGTGTGTTTCGGGACCACGTTTGTGAATATGTTAAGGTAATTCCAAGTGTTCATGGCTCTGCTGGAGATCCAATGTGAGTGCTCTGTCGTGAGTGTGACTTTTGTGTGTGTGTGTGTGTGTTTGCAGGAAACCATTGTCTATGCCTGCAAGAAAAAGTCAATGGGTGTTTGTGTGTGTTATTTGTATATGTGTGTGTCAGGACCATGTTTGTGATTATGTTAAAGCAGTTCCAAGTGTTGACGGCTGTGTTGGAGACCCAGTGTGAGTGCTGTGTTGTGAGTGTGATAGTGTGTGTGTGTCTGTGTGTGTTTCAGAACCCCCTGTGTACGCCTGTAAGAAAAACTCAATGGGTGTTTGTGTGTGTTTCTTGTGTATGTGTGTGTCGGGAAAACGTTTGTGAGTATGTTAGGGCAGTTCCAAGTGTTGATGGCTCTGCCGAGGCCCAGTGTGAGTGCTGTGTTGCGAGTGTGACAGTTTGTGTGTGTGTGTGTGTGTTTTCCGGTAACCATTGTGTATGCCTGTATGAAAAAGTCGATGGGTGTTTTTGTGTGTTCTTGCGTATTGTGTTTCAGATCCACATTTGTGAGTGTGTGAGGGCAGTTCCAAGTGTTGATGGCTCTGCTGGATACGCACTGTGAGTGCTGTGTTGTGAGTGTGATAGTGTGTGTGCATGTGTGTTTGCGGGGAACCATTGTGTACGCCTGTAAGAAAATGTCGATGGGTGTTTGTGTGTTTCTTGTGTATGTCTGCGTTGGGAAAACGTTTGTGAGTATGTTAGGGCAGTTCCAAGTGTTGATGTCTCTGCCGAGGTACAGAGTGAGTGCTGTGTTGTGAGTGTGAGAGTGTGTGTGTGTGTGTGTGTGTGTGTGTGTTTTCGGGTAACCATTGTGTATGCCTGTATGAAAAAGTCGATGGGTGTATTTGTGTGTTCTTGCGTATTGTGTTTCAGATCCACATTTGTGAGTGTGTGAGGGCAGTTCCAAGTGTTCATGAGTTTGCTGGATATCCAGTGTGAGTGTGTGTTGTGAGTGGGACAGTGTGTGTGCGTGTCTGTGTGTGTGTTTGCAGGAAACCAGTCTGTATGCCTATAAGAAAAATTCGATGGGTGTTTGTGTGTGTTTCTTCTGTATGTGTGTGTCGGGACCACATTTGTGAATATGTTAGGGCAGTTCCAAGTGTTGATGGCTCTGCTGGAGACCCAGTGAGAGTGCTGTGTTGTGAGTGTGACAGTGTGTGTGTGTCTGTGTGTGTGTGTGTGTTTGGGGGAACCCCACAGTGTATGCTTGTAAGAAAAAGTCGATGGGTGTTTGTGTGTGTTTCTTGTGTATGTGTGTGTCGGGACCACGTATGTGAGTATGTGGTGGCAGTTCCAAGTGCCAGTGTGAATGCTGTGTTGTGAGTGTGGCAGTGTGTGTTTCTGTGTGTGTTTGTGTTGGCGGGAAAACATTGTGTATGCCTGTAAGAATAAGTCGATGGATGTGTGTGTGAGTTTCATGTGTATGTGTGTGTCGCGACCACATTTGTCAATATTTTAGGGCAGTTCCAAGTGTTGATGGTTCTGCTGGATACCCATTGTGAGTGCTGTGTTGTAAGTGTGACTGTGTGTGTGTGTGTTCGCGGGAAACCGTTGTGTATGCCTGTAAGAAAAAGTCGATGGGTGTTTGTGTGTGTTTCTTGTGTATGAGTGCATCGGTAAAACGTTTGTGAGTATGTTAGGGCAGTTCCAAGTGTTGATGGCTCTGCCGAGGTCCAGTGTGCGTACTGTGCTGTTAGTGTGACAGTGTGTGTGTGTGTGTGTGTGTGTGTGTGTGTGTTTGGGGAAACCCCACTCTGTCTGCCTGTAACAAAAAGTTGATGGGTGTTTGTGTGTGTTTCTTCTGTATGTGTGTGTCGGGACCACGTTTGTTTGTATGTAAGGGCAGATTCAAGTGCCACTGTGAATGGTGTGTTGTGAGTGTGATAGTGTGTGTGTGTGTGTGTTTGCGGAAACCATTGTGCATGACTGTAAGTAAAAGTCAATGGGAGTTTGTGTGTGTTTCTTGTGTATGTGTGTGTCGGGACCACGTTTGTGAGTATGTTAGGGCAGTTCCAACTGTTGATGGCTATGCCGGGGACCCAGTGTGAGTGCTGTGTTGTGCGTGTGATAGTGTATGTGTGTGTGTGTGTGTGTGTTTTGCTGGATACCATTGTGTATGTCTGTAAGAAAAAGTCGTAGGGTGTTTTTGTGTGTTTCTTCTGCATGTGTGTTTCGGGACCACGTTTGTGAATATGTTAAGGTAATTCCAAGTGTTCATGGCTCTGCTGGAGATCCAATGTGAGTGCTCTGTCGTGAGTGTGACTTTTGTGTGTGTGTGTGTGTGTTTGCAGGAAACCATTGTCTATGCCTGCAAGAAAAAGTCAATGGGTGTTTGTGTGTGTTATTTGTATATGTGTGTGTCAGGACCATGTTTGTGATTATGTTAAAGCAGTTCCAAGTGTTGACGGCTGTGTTGGAGACCCAGTGTGAGTGCTGTGTTGTGAGTGTGATAGTGTGTGTGTGTCTGTGTGTGTTTCAGAACCCCCTGTGTACGCCTGTAAGAAAAACTCAATGGGTGTTTGTGTGTGTTTCTTGTGTATGTGTGTGTCGGGAAAACGTTTGTGAGTATGTTAGGGCAGTTCCAAGTGTTGATGGCTCTGCCGAGGCCCAGTGTGAGTGCTGTGTTGCGAGTGTGACAGTGTGTGTGTGTGTGTGTGTGTGTTTTCCGGTAACCATTGTGTATGCCTGTATGAAAAAGTCGATGGGTGTATTTGTGTGTTCTTGCGTATTGTGTTTCCGATCCACATTTGTGAGTGTGTGAGGGCAGTTCCAAGTGTTGATGGCTCTGCTGGATACGCACTGTGAGTGCTGTATTGTGAGTGTGATAGTGTGTGTGCGTGTGTGTTTGCGGGGAACCATTGTGTACGCCTGTAAGAAAATGTCGATGGGTGTTTGTGTGTTTCTAGTGTATGTCTGTGTTGGGAAAACGTTTGTGAGTATGTTAGGGCAGTTCCAAGTGTTGATGTCTCTGCCGAGGTACAGAGTGAGTGCTGTGTTGTGAGTGTGAGAGTGTGTGTGTGTGTGTGTGTGTGTGTGTTTTCGGGTAACCATTGTGTATGCCTGTATGAAAAAGTCGATGGGTGTATTTGTGTGTTCTTGCGTATTGTGTTTCAGATCCACATTTGTGAGTGTGTGAGGGCAGTTTCAAGTGTTCATGAGTTTGCTGGATATCCAGTGTGAGTGTGTGTTGTGAGTGGGACAGTGTGTGTGCGTGTCTGTGTGTGCGTTTGCAGGAAACCAGTCTGTATGCCTATAAGAAAAATTCGATGGGTGTTTGTGTGTGTTTCTTCTGTATGTGTGTGTCGGGACCACATTTGTGAATATGTTAGGGCAGTTCCAAGTGTTGATGGCTCTGCTGGAGACCCAGTGAGAGTGCTGTGTTGTGAGTGTGACAGTGTGTGTGTGTCTGTGTGTGTGTGTGTGTTTGGGGGAACCCCACAGTGTATGCTTCTAAGAAAAAGTCGATGGGTGTTTGTGTGTGTTTCTTGTGTATGTGTGTGTCGGGACCACGTATGTGAGTATGTGGTGGCAGTTCCAAGTGGCAGTGTGAATGCTGTGTTGTGAGTGTGGCAGTGTGTGTTTCTGTGTGTGTTTGTGTTGGCGGGAAAACATTGTGTATGCCTGTAAGAATAAGTCGATGGATGTGTGTGTGAGTTTCATGTGTATGTGTGTGTCGCGACCACATTTGTCAATATTTTAGGGCAGTTCCAAGTGTTGATGGTTCTGCTGGATACCCATTGTGAGTGCTGTGTTGTAAGTGTGACTGTGTGTGTGTGTGTTCACAGGAAACCGTTGTGTAAGCCTGTAAGAAAAAGTCGATGGGTGTTTGTGTGTGTTTCTTGTGTATGAGTGTGTCGGTAAAACGTTTGTGAGTATGTTAGGGCAGTTCCAAGTGTTGATGGCTCTGCCGAGGCCCAGTGTGCGTACTGTGCTGTTAGTGTGACAGTGTGTGTGTGTGTGTGTGTGTGTGTGTGTGTGTGTGTGTTTGGGGAAACCCCACTCTGTCTGCCTGTAACAAAAAGTTGATGGGTGTTTGTGTGTGTTTCTTCTGTATGTGTGTGTCGGGACCACGTTTGTTTGTATGTAAGGGCAGATTCAAGTGCCACTGTGAATGCTGTGTTGTGAGTGTGATAGTGTGTGTGTGTGTGTTTGCGGAAACCATTGTGCATGACTGTAAGTAAAAGTCAATGGGAGTTTGTGTGTGTTTCTTGTGTATGTGTGTGTCGGGACCACGTTTGTGAGTATGTTAGGGCAGTTCCAACTGTTGATGGCTATGCCGGGGACCCAGTGTGAGTGCTGTGTTGTGCGTGTGATAGTGTATGTGTGTGTGTGTGTGTGTGTGTTTTGCTGGATACCATTGTGTATGTCTGTAAGAAAAAGTCGTGGGGTGTTTTTGTGTGTTTCTTCTGCATGTGTGTTTCGGGACCACGTTTGTGAATATGTTAAGGTAATTCCAAGTGTTCATGGCTCTGCTGGAGATCCAATGTGAGTGCTCTGTCGTGAGTGTGACTTTTGTGTGTGTGTGTGTGTGTTTGCAGGAAACCATTGTCTATGCCTGCAAGAAAAAGTCAATGGGTGTTTGTGTGTGTTATTTGTATATGTGTGTGTCAGGACCATGTTTGTGATTATGTTAAAGCAGTTCCAAGTGTTGACGGCTGTGTTGGAGACCCAGTGTGAGTGCTGTGTTGTGAGTGTGATAGTGTGTGTGTGTCTGTGTGTGTTTCAGAACCCCCTGTGTACGCCTGTAAGAAAAACTCAATGGGTGTTTGTGTGTGTTTCTTGTGTATGTGTGTGTCGGGAAAACGTTTGTGAGTATGTTAGGGCAGTTCCAAGTGTTGATGGCTCTGCCGAGGCCCAGTGTGAGTGCTGTGTTGCGAGTGTGACAGTTTGTGTGTGTGTGTGTGTGTGTGTTTTCCGGTAACCATTGTGTATGCCTGTATGAAAAAGTCGATGGGTGTTTTTGTGTGTTCTTGCGTATTGTGTTTCAGATCCACATTTGTGAGTGTGTGAGGGCAGTTCCAAGTGTTGATGGCTCTGCTGGATACGCACTGTGAGTGCTGTGTTGTGAGTGTGATAGTGTGTGTGCATGTGTGTTTGCGGGGAACCATTGTGTACGCCTGTAAGAAAATGTCGATGGGTGTTTGTGTGTTTCTTGTGTATGTCTGCGTTGGGAAAACGTTTGTGAGTATGTTAGGGCAGTTCCAAGTGTTGATGTCTCTGCCGAGGTACAGAGTGAGTGCTGTGTTGTGAGTGTGAGAGTGTGTGTGTGTGTGTGTGTGTGTGTTTTCGGGTAACCATTGTGTATGCCTGTATGAAAAAGTCGATGGGTGTATTTGTGTGTTCTTGCGTATTGTGTTTCAGATCCACATTTGTGAGTGTGTGAGGGCAGTTCCAAGTGTTCATGAGTTTGCTGGATATCCAGTGTGAGTGTGTGTTGTGAGTGGGACAGTGTGTGTGCGTGTCTGTGTGTGTGTTTGCAGGAAACCAGTCTGTATGCCTATAAGAAAAATTCGATGGGTGTTTGTGTGTGTTTCTTCTGTATGTGTGTGTCGGGACCACATTTGTGAATATGTTAGGGCAGTTCCAAGTGTTGATGGCTCTGCTGGAGACCCAGTGAGAGTGCTGTGTTGTGAGTGTGACAGTGTGTGTGTGTCTGTGTGTGTGTGTGTGTTTGGGGGAACCCCACAGTGTATGCTTGTAAGAAAAAGTCGATGGGTGTTTGTGTGTGTTTCTTGTGTATGTGTGTGTCGGGACCACGTATGTGAGTATGTGGTGGCAGTTCCAAGTGCCAGTGTGAATGCTGTGTTGTGAGTGTGGCAGTGTGTGTTTCTGTGTGTGTTTGTGTTGGCGGGAAAACATTGTGTATGCCTGTAAGAATAAGTCGATGGATGTGTGTGTGAGTTTCATGTGTATGTGTGTGTCGCGACCACATTTGTCAATATTTTAGGGCAGTTCCAAGTGTTGATGGTTCTGCTGGATACCCATTGTGAGTGCTGTGTTGTAAGTGTGACTGTGTGTGTGTGTGTTCCCGGGAAACCATTGTGTATGCCTGTAAGAAAAAGTCGATGGGTGTTTGTGTGTGTTTCTTGTGTATGAGTGCATCGGTAAAACGTTTGTGAGTATGTTAGGGCAGTTCCAAGTGTTGATGGCTCTGCCGAGGTCCAGTGTGCGTACTGTGCTGTTAGTGTGACAGTGTGTGTGTGTGTGTGTGTGTGTGTGTGTGTGTGTGTGTGTTTGGGGAAACCCCACTCTGTCTGCCTGTAACAAAAAGTTGATGGGTGTTTGTGTGTGTTTCTTCTGTATGTGTGTGTCGGGACCACATTTGTTTGTATGTAAGGGCAGATTCAAGTGCCACTGTGAATGGTGTGTTGTGAGTGTGATAGTGTGTGTGTGTGTGTGTTTGCGGAAACCATTGTGCATGACTGTAAGTAAAAGTCAATGGGAGTTTGTGTGTGTTTCTTGTGTATGTGTGTGTCGGGACCACGTTTGTGAGTATGTTAGGGCAGTTCCAACTGTTGATGGCTATGCCGGGGACCCAGTGTGAGTGCTGTGTTGTGCGTGTGATAGTGTATGTGTGTGTGTGTGTGTGTGTTTTGCTGGATACCATTGTGTATGTCTGTAAGAAAAAGTCGTAGGGTGTTTTTGTGTGTTTCTTCTGCATGTGTGTTTCGGGACCACGTTTGTGAATATGTTAAGGTAATTCCAAGTGTTCATGGCTCTGCTGGAGATCCAATGTGAGTGCTCTGTCGTGAGTGTGACTTTTGTGTGTGTGTGTGTGTGTTTGCAGGAAACCATTGTCTATGCCTGCAAGAAAAAGTCAATGGGTGTTTGTGTGTGTTATTTGTATATGTGTGTGTCAGGACCATGTTTGTGATTATGTTAAAGCAGTTCCAAGTGTTGACGGCTGTGTTGGAGACCCAGTGTGAGTGCTGTGTTGTGAGTGTGATAGTGTGTGTGTGTCTGTGTGTGTTTCAGAACCCCCTGTGTACGCCTGTAAGAAAAACTCAATGGGTGTTTGTGTGTGTTTCTTGTGTATGTGAGTGTCGGGAAAACGTTTGTGAGTATGTTAGGGCAGTTCCAAGTGTTGATGGCTCTGCCGAGGCCCAGTGTGAGTGCTGTGTTGCGAGTGTGACAGTTTGTGTGTGTGTGTGTGTGTGTGTTTTCCGGTAACCATTGTGTATGCCTGTATGAAAAAGTCTATGGGTGTTTTTGTGTGTTCTTGCGTATTGTGTTTCAGATCCACATTTGTGAGTGTGTGAGGGCAGTTCCAAGTGTTGATGGCTCTGCTGGATACGCACTGTGAGTGCTGTGTTGTGAGTGTGATAGTGTGTGTGCGTGTGTGTTTGCGGGGAACCATTGTGTACGCCTGTAAGAAAATGTCGATGGGTGTTTGTGTGTTTCTTGTGTATGTCTGTGTTGGGAAAACGTTTGTGAGTATGTTAGGGCAGTTCCAAGTGTTGATGTCTCTGCCGAGGTACAGAGTGAGTGCTGTGTTGTGAGTGTGAGAGTGTGTGTGTGTGTGTGTGTGTGTTTTCGGGTAACCATTGTGTATGCCTGTATGAAAAAGTCGATGGGTGTATTTGTGTGTTCTTGCGTATTGTGTTTCACATCCACATTTGTGAGTGTGTGAGGGCAGTTCCAAGTGTTCATGAGTTTGCTGGATATCCAGTGTGAGTGTGTGTTGTGAGTGGGACAGTGTGTGTGCGTGTCTGTGTGTGTGTTTGCAGGAAACCAGTCTGTATGCCTATAAGAAAAATTCGATGGGTGTTTGTGTGTGTTTCTTCTGTATGTGTGTGTCGGGACCACATTTGTGAATATGTTAGGGCAGTTCCAAGTGTTGATGGCTCTGCTGGAGACCCAGTGAGAGTGCTGTGTTGTGAGTGTGACAGTGTGTGTGTGTCTGTGTGTGTGTGTGTGTTTGGGGGAACCCCACAGTGTATGCTTCTAAGAAAAAGTCGATGGGTGTTTGTGTGTGTTTCTTGTGTATGTGTGTGTCGGGACCACGTATGTGAGTATGTGGTGGCAGTTCCAAGTGCCAGTGTGAATGCTGTGTTGTGAGTGTGGCAGTGTGTGTTTCTGTGTGTGTTTGTGTTGGCGGGAAAACATTGTGTATGCCTGTAAGAATGTCGATGGATGTGTGTGTGAGTTTCATGTGTATGTGTGTGTCGCGACCACATTTGTCAATATTTTAGGGCAGTTCCAAGTGTTGATGGTTCTGCTGGATACCCATTGTGAGTGCTGTGTTGTAAGTGTGACTGTGTGTGTGTGTGTTCACGGGAAACTGTTGTGTATGCCTGTAAGAAAAAGTCGATGGGTGTTTGTGTGTGTTTCTTGTGTATGAGTGTGTCGGTAAAACGTTTGTGAGTATGTTAGGGCAGTTCCAAGTGTTGATGGCTCTGCCGAGGCCCAGTGTGCGTACTGTGCTGTTAGTGTGACAGTGTGTGTGTGTGTGTGTGTGTGTGTTTGGGGAAACCCCACTCTGTCTGCCTGTAACAAAAAGTTGATGGGTGTTTGTGTGTGTTTCTTGTGTATGTGTGTGTCGGGACCACGTTTGTTTGTATGTTAGGGCAGATTCAAGTGCCAGTGTGAATGCTGTGTTGTGAGTGTGATAGTGTGTGTGTGTGTGTTTGCGGAAACCATTGTGCATGACTGTAAGTAAAAGTCAATGGGAGTTTGTGTGTGTTTCTTGTGTATGTGTGTGTCGGGACCACGTTTGTGAGTATGTTAGGGCAGTTCCAACTGTTGATGGCTATGCCGGGGACCCAGTGTGAGTGCTGTGTTGTGCGTGTGATAGTGTATGTGTGTGTGTGTGTGTGTGTGTGTGTTTTGCTGGATAGCATTGTGTATGTCTGTAAGAAAAAGTCGTAGGGTGTTTTTGTGTGTTTCTTCTGCATGTGTGTTTCGGGACCACGTTTGTGAATATGTTAAGGTAATTCCAAGTGTTCATGGCTCTGCTGGAGATCCAATGTGAGTGCTCTGTCGTGATCGTGACTTTTGTGTGTGTGTGTGTGTGTGTGTTTTCAGGAAACCATTGTGTATGCCTGCAAGAAAAAGTCGATGGGTGTTTGTGTGTTTCTTGTGTATGTCTGTGTTGGGAAAACGTTTGTGAGTATGTTAGGGCAGTGCCAAGTGTTGATGTCTCTGCCGAGGTACAGAGTGAGTGCTGTGTTGTGAGTGTGAGAGTGTGTGTGTGTGTGTGTGTGTGTGTTTTCGGGTAACCATTGTGTATGCCTGTATGAAAAAGTCGATGGGTGTATTTGTGTGTTCTTGCGTATTGTGTTGCAGATCCACATTTCTGAGTGTGTGAGGGCAGTTCCAAGTGTTGTTGGTTCTGCTGGATACCCATTGTGAGTGTGTGTTGTGAGTGTGACAGTGTGTGTGCGTGTCTGTGTGTGTGTTTGCAGGAAACCAGTCTGTATGCCTATAAGAAAAAGTCGATGGGTGTTTGTGTGTGTTATTTGTATATGTGTGTGTCAGGACCATGTTTGTGATTATGTTAAAGCAGTTCCAAGTGTTGACGGCTGTGTTGGAGACCCAGTGTGAGTGCTGTGTTGTGAGTGTGATAGTGTGTGTGTGTCTGTGTGTGTTTCAGAACCCCCTGTGTACGCCTGTAAGAAAAACTCAATGGGTGTTTGTGTGTGTTTCTTGTGTATGTGTGTGTCGGGAAAACGTTTGTGAGTATGTTAGGGCAGTTCCAAGTGTTGATGGCTCTGCCGAGGCCCAGTGTGAGTGCTGTGTTGCGAGTGTGACAGTGTGTGTGTGTGTGTGTGTGTGTGTGTGTGTGTTTTCGGGTAACCATTGTGCATGCCTGTATGAAAAATTCGATGGGTGTATTTGTGTGTTCTTGCGTATTGTGTTTCAGATCCACATTTGTGAGTGTGTGAGGGGAGTTCCCAGTGTTGATGGCTCTGCTGGATACGCACAGTGAGTGCTGTGTTGTGAGTGTGATAGTGTGTGTGTGTGTGTGTTTGCGAGAAACCATTGTGTACGCCTGTAAGAAAATGTCGATGGGTGTTTGTGTGTTTCTTGTGTATGTCTGTGTTGGGAAAACGTTTGTGAGTATGTTAGGGCAGTTCCAAGTGTTGATGTCTCTGCCGAGGTACAGAGTGAGTGCTGTGTTGTGAGTGTGAGAGTGTGTGTGTGTGTGTGTGTGTGTTTTCGGGTAACCATTGTGTATACCTGTATGAAAAAGTCGATGGGTGTATTTGTGTGTTCTTGCGTATTGTGTTGCAGATCCACATTTCTGAGTGTGTGAGGGCAGTTCCAAGTGTTCATGAGTTTGCTGGATATCCAGTGTGAGTGTGTGTTGTGAGTGGGACAGTGTGTGTGCGTGTCTGTGTGTGTGTTTGCAGGAAACCAGTCTGTATGCCTATAAGAAAAATTCGATGGGTGTTTGTGTGTGTTTCTTCTGTATGTGTGTGTCGGGACCACATTTGTGAATATGTTAGGGCAGTTCCAAGTGTTGATGGCTCTGCTGGAGACCCAGTGAGAGTGCTGTGTTGTGAGTGTGACAGTGTGTGTGTGTCTGTGTGTGTGTGTGTGTTTGGGGGAACCCCACAGTGTATGCTTCTAAGAAAAAGTCGATGGGTGTTTGTGTGTGTTTCTTGTGTATGTGTGTGTCGGGACCACGTATGTGAGTATGTGGTGGCAGTTCCAAGTGCCAGTGTGAATGCTGTGTTGTGAGTGTGGCAGTGTGTGTTTCTGTGTGTGTTTGTGTTGGCGGGAAAACATTGTGTATGCCTGTAAGAATGTCGATGGATGTGTGTGTGAGTTTCATGTGTATGTGTGTGTCGCGACCACATTTGTCAATATTTTAGGGCAGTTCCAAGTGTTGATGGTTCTGCTGGATACCCATTGTGAGTGCTGTGTTGTAAGTGTGACTGTGTGTGTGTGTGTTCACGGGAAACCATTGTGTATGCCTGTAAGAAAAAGTCGATGGGTGTTTGTGTGTGTTTCTTGTGTATGTGTGTGTCGGTAAAACGTTTGTGAGTATGTTAGGGCAGTTCCAAGTGTTGATTGCTCTGCCGAGGCCCAGTGTGCGTACTGTGCTGTTAGTGTGACAGTGTGTGTGTGTGTGTGTGTGTGTTTAGGGAAACCCCACTCTGTCTGCCTGTAACAAAAAGTTGATGGGTGTTTGTGTGTGTTTCTTCTGTATGTGTGTGTTGGGACCACGTTTGTTTGTATATAAGGGCAGATTCAAGTGCCACTGTGAATGCGGTGTTGTGAGTGTGATTGTGTGTGTGTGTGTGTTTGCGGAAACCATTGTGCATGACTGTAAGTAAAAGTCAATGGGAGTTTGTGTGTCTTTCTTGTGTATGTGTGTGTCGGGACCACGTTTGTGAGTATGTTAGGGCAGATCCAACTGTTGATGGCTATGCCGGGGACCCAGTGTGAGTGCTGTGTTGTGCGTGTGATAGTGTATGTGTGTCTGTGTGTGTGTGTGTGTTCCGGTAACCATTGTGTATGCCTGTATGAAAAAGTCGATGGGTGTATTTGTGTGTTCTTGCGTATTGTGTTTCAGATCCACATTTGTGAGTGTGTGAGGGCAGTTCCAAGTGTTCATGAGTTTGCTGGATATCCAGTGTGAGTGTGTGTTGTGAGTGTGACAGTGTGCGTGCCTGTCTGTGTGTGTGTTTGCAGGAAACCAGTCTGTATGCGTATAAGAAAAATTCCATGTGTGTTTGTGTGTGTGTCTTCTGTATGTGTGTGTCGGGACCACATTTGTGAATATGTTAGGGCAGTTCCAAGTGTTGATGGCTCTGCTGGAGACCCAGTGAGAGTGCTGTGTTGTGAGTGTGACAGTGTGTGTGTGTCTGTGTGTGTGTGTGTGTTTGGGGGAACCCCACAGTGTATGCTTCTAAGAAAAAGTCGATGGGTGTTTGTGTGTGTTTCTTGTGTATGTGTGTGTCGGGACCACGTATGTGAGTATGTTGTGGCAGTTCCAAGTGCCAGTGTGAATGCTGTGTTGTGAGTGTGGCAGTGTGTGTTTCTGTGTGTGTTTGTGTTGGCGGGAAAACATTGTGTATGCCTGTAAGAATAAGTCGATGGATGTGTGTGTGAGTTTCATGTGTATGTGTGTGTCGCGACCACATTTGTCAATATTTTAGGGCAGTTCCAAGTGTTGATGGTTCTGCTGGATACCCATTGTGAGTGCTGTGTTGTAAGTGTGACTGTGTGTGTGTGTGTTCACGGGAAACCATTGTGTATGCCTGTAAGAAAAAGTCGATGGGTGTTTGTGTGTGTTTCTTGTGTATGTGTGTGTCGGTAAAACGTTTGTGAGTATGTTAGGGCAGTTCCAAGTGTTGATGGCTCTGCCGAGGCCCAGTGTGCGTACTGTGCTGTTAGTGTGGCAGTGTGTGTGTGTGTGTGTGTGTGTGTGTGTTTGGGGAAACCCCACTCTGTCTGCCTGTAACAAAAAGTTGATGGGTGTTTGTGTGTGTTTCTTCTGTATGTGTATGTCGGGACCACGTTTGTTTGTATGTAAGGGCAGATTCAAGTGCCAGTGTGAATGCTGTGTTGTGAGTGTGATAGTGTGTGTGTGTGTGTGTTTGCGGAAACCATTGTGCATGACTGTAAGTAAAAGTCAATGGGAGTTTGTGTGTGTTTCTTGTGTATGTGTGTGTCGGGACCACGTTTGTGAGTATGTTAGGGCAGTTCCAACTGTTGATGGCTATGCCGGGGACCCAGTGTGAGTGCTGTGTTGTGCGTGTGATAGTGTATGTGTGTGTGTGTGTGTGTGTGTGTTTTGCTGGATAGCATTGTGTATGTCTGTAAGAAAAAGTCGTAGGGTGTTTTTGTGTGTTTCTTCTGCATGTGTGTTTCGGGACCACGTTTGTGAATATGTTAAGGTAATTCCAAGTGTTCATGGCTCTGCTGGAGATCCAATGTGAGTGCTCTGTCGTGAGTGTGACTTTTGTGTGTGTGTGTGTGTGTGTGTGTTTGCAGGAAACCATTGTGTATGCCTGCAAGAAAAAGTCGATGGGTGTTTGTGTGTGTTATTTGTATATGTGTGTGTCAGGACCATGTTTGTGATTATGTTAAAGCAGTTCCAAGTGTTGACGGCTGTGTTGGAGACCCAGTGTGAGTGCTGTGTTGTGAGTGTGATAGTGTGTGTGTGTCTGTGTGTGTTTCAGAACCCCCTGTGTACGCCTGTAAGAAAAATTCAATGGGTATTTGTGTGTGTTTCTTGTGTAGGTGTGTGTCGGGAAAACTTTTGTGAGTATGTTAGGGCAGTTCCAAGTGTTGATGGCTCTGCCGAGGCCCAGTGTGAGTGCTGTGTTGCGAGTGTGAGTGTGTGTGTGTGTGTTTTCCGGTAACCATTGTGTATGCCTGTATGAAAAAGTCGATGGGTGTATTTGTGTGTTCTTGCGTATTGTGTTTCAGATCCACATTTGTGAGTGTGTGAGGGGAGTTCCAAGTGTTGATGGCTCTGCTGGATACGCACTGTGAGTGCTGTGTTGTGAGTGTGATAGTGTGTGTGCGTGTGTGTTTGCGGGAAACCATTGTGTACGCCTGTAAGAAAATGTCGATGGGTGTTTGTGTGTTTCTTGTGTATGTCTGTGTTGGGAAAACTTTTGTGAGTATGTTAGGGCAGTTCCAAGTGTTGATGTCTCTGCCGAGGTACAGAGTGAGTGCTGTGTTGTGATTGTGAGAGTGTGTGTGTGTGTGTGTGTGTGTTTTCGGGTAACCATTGTGTATACCTGTATGAAAAAGTCGATGGGTGTATTTGTGTGTTCTTGCGTATTGAGTTTCAGATCCACATTTGTGAGTGTGTGAGGGGAGTTCCAAGTGTTCATGAGTTTGCTGGATATCCAGTGTGAGTGTGTGTTGTGAGTGTGACAGTGTGTGTGCGTGTCTGTGTGTGTGTTTGCAGGAAACCAGTCTGTATGCCTATAAGAAAAATTCCATGGGTGTTTGTGTGTGTTTCTTCTGTATGTGTGTGTCGGGACCACATTTGTGAATATGTTAGGGCAGTTCCAAGTGTTGATGGCTCTGCTGGAGACCCAGTGAGAGTGCTGTGTTGTGAGTGTGATAGTGTGTGTGTGTCTCTGTGTGTGTGTGTGTTTGGGGGAACCCCACAGTGTATGCTTCTAAGAAAAAGTCGATGGGTGTTTGTGTGTGTTTCTTGTGTATGTGTGTGTCGGGACCACGTATGTGAGTATGTTGTGGCAGTTCCAAGTGCCAGTGTGAATGCTGTGTTGTGAGTGTGGCAGTGTGTGTTTATGTGTGTTTTTGTGTTGGCGGGAAAACATTGTGTATGCCTGTAAGAATAAGTCGATGGATGTTTGTGTGAGTTTCATGTGTATGTGTGTGTCGCAACCACATTTGTCAATATTTTAGGGCAGTTCCAAGTGTTGATGGTTCTGCTGGATACCCATTGTGAGTGCTGTGTTGTAAGTGTTACTGTGTGTGTCTGTGTTCGCGGGAAACCGTTGTGTATGCTTGTAAGAAAAAGTCGATGGGTGTTTGTGTGTGTTTCTTGTGTATGTGTGTGTCGGGAAAACGTTTGTGAGTATGTTATTGCAGTTCCAAGTGTTGATGGCTCTGCCGAGGCCCAGTGTGCGTACTGTGCTGTTAGTGTGACAGTGTGTGTGTGTGTGTGTGTGTGTGTGTTTTCCGGTAACCATTGTGTATGCCTGTATGAAAAAGTCGATGGGTGTATTTGTGTGTTCTTGCGTATTGTGTTTCAGATCCACATTTGTGAGTGTGTGAGGGCAGTTCCAAGTGTTCATGAGTTTGCTGGATATCCAGTGTGAGTGTGTGTTGTGAGTGTGACAGTGTGTGTGCGTGTCTGTGTGTGTGTTTGCAGGAAACCAGTCTGTATGCCTATAAGAAAAATTCGATGGGTGTTTGTGTGTGTTTCTTCTGTATGTGTGTGTCGGGACCACATTTGTGAATATGTTAGGGCAGTTCCAAGTGTTGATGGCTCTGCTGGAGACCCAGTGAGAGTGCTGTGTTGTGAGTGTGACAGTGTGTGTGTGTCTGTGTGTGTGTGTGTGTTTGGGGGAACCCCACAGTGTATGCTTCTAAGAAAAAGTCGATGGGTGTTTGTGTGTGTTTCTTGTGTATGTGTGTGTCGGGACCACGTATGTGAGTATATTGTGGCAGTTCCAAGTGCCAGTGTGAATGCTGTGTTGTGAGTGTGGCAGTGTGTGTTTTTGTGTGTGTTTGTGTTGGCGGGAAAACATTGTGTATGCCTGTAAGAATAAGTCGATGGATGTTTGTGTGAGTTTCATGTGTATGTGTGTGTCGCGACCACATTTGTCAATATTTTAGGGCAGTTCCAAGTGTTGATGGTTCTGCTGGATACCCATTGTGAGTGCTGTGTTGTAAGTGTGACTGTGTGTGTGTGTGTTCGCGGGAAACCGTTGTGTATGCCTGTAAGAAAAAGTCGATGGGTGTTTGTGTGTGTTTCTTGTGTATGTGTGTGTCGGTAAAACATTTGTGAGTATGTTAGGGCAGTTCCAAGTGTTGATGGCTCTGCCGAGGCCCAGTGTGCGTACTGTGCTGTTAGTTTGACAGTGTGTGTGTGTGTGTGTGTGTGTGTGTTTGGGGAAACCCCACTCTGTCTGCCTGTAACAAAATGTTGATGGGTGTTTGTGTGTGTTTCTTCTGTATGTGTGTGTCGGGACCACGTTTGTTTGTATGTTAGGGCAGATACAAGTGCCAGTGTGAATGCTGTGTTGTGAGTGTGATAGTGTGGGTGTGTGTGTGTTTGCGGAAACCATTGTGCATGACTGTAAGTAAAAGTCAATGGGAGTTTGTGTGTTTCTTGTGTATGTGTGTGTCGGGACCACGTTTGTGAGTATGTTAGGGCAGTTCCAACTGTTGATGGCTATGCCGGGGACCCAGTGTGAGTGCTGTGTTGTGCGTGTGATAGTGTATGTGTGTGTGTGTGTGTGTGTGTTTTGATGGATACCATTGTGTATGTCTGTAAGAAAAAGTCGTAGGGTGTTTTTGTGTGTTTCTTCTGCATGTGTGTTTCGGGACCACATTTGTGAATATGTTAAGGTAATTCCAAGTGTTCATGGCTCTGCTGGAGATCCAATGTGAGTGCTCTGTCGTGAGTGTGACTTTTGTGTGTGTGTGTGTGTGTGTGTGTGTTTGCAGGAAACCATTGTGTATGCCTGCAAGAAAAAGTCGATGGGTGTTTGTGTGTGTTATTTGTATATGTGTGTGTCAGGACCATGTTTGTGATAATGTTAAAGCAGTTCCAAGTGTTGACGGCTGTGTTAGAGACCCAGTGTGAGTGCTGTGTTGTGAGTGTGATAGTGTGTGTGTGTCTGTGTGTGTTTCAGAACCCCCTGTGTACGCTTGTAAGAAAAACTCAATGGGTGTTTGTGTGTGTTTCTTGTGTATGTGTGTGTCGGGAAAACGTTTGTGAGTATGTTAGGGCAGTTCCAAGTGTTGATGGCTCTGCCGAGGCCCCGTGTGAGTGCTGTGTTGCGAGTGTGACAGTGTGTGTGTGTGTGTGTGTGTGTGTTTTCCGGTAACCATTGTGTATGCCTGTATGAAAAATTCGATGGGTGTATTTGTGTGTTCTTGCGTATTGTGTTTCAGATCCACATTTGTGAGTGTGTGAGGGCAGTTCCAAGTGTTGATGGCTCTGCTGGATACGCACTGTGAGTGCTGTGTTGTGAGTGTGATAGTGTGTGTGCGTGTGTGTTTGCGGGGAATCATTGTGTACGCCTGTAAGAAAATGTCGATGGGTGTTTGTGTGTTTCTTGTGTATGTCTGTGTTGGGAAAACCTTTGTGAGTATGTTAGGGCAGTTCCAAGTGTTGATGTCTCTGCCGAGGTACAGAGTGAGTGCTGTGTTGTGAGTGTGAGAGTGTGTGTGTGTGTGTGTGTGTGTGTTTTCGGGTAACCATTGTGCATGCCTGTATGAAAAAGTCGATGGGTGTATTTGTGTGTTCTTGCGTATTGTGTTTCAGATCCACATTTGTGAGTGTGTGAGGGCAGTTCCAAGTGTTCATGAGTTTGCTGGATATCCAGTGTGAGTGTGTTGTGAGTGTGACAGTGTGTGTGCGTGTCTGTGTGTGTGTTTGCAGGAAACCAGTCTGTATGCGTATAAGAAAAATTCGATGGGTGTTTGTGTGTGTTTCTTCTGTATGTGTGTGTCGGGACCACATTTGTGAATATGTTAGGGCAGATCCAAGTGTTGATGGCTCTGCTGGAGACCCAGTGAGAGTGCTGTGTTGTGAGTGTGACAGTGTGTGTGTGTCTGTGTGTGTGTGTGTGTTTGGGGGAACCCCACAGTGTATGCTTCTAAGAAAAAGTCGATGGGTGTTTGTGTGTGTTTCTTGTGTATGTGTGTGTCGGGACCACGTATGTGAGTATGTTGTGGCAGTTCCAAGTGCCAGTGTGAATGCTGTGTTGTGAGTGTGGCAGTGTGTGTTTCTGTGTGTGTTTGTGTTGGCGGGAAAACATTGTGTATGCCTGTAAGAATAAGTCGATGGATGTGTGTGTGAGTTTCATGTGTATGTGTGTGTCGCGACCACATTTGTCAATATTTTAGGGCAGTTCCAAGTGTTGATGGTTCTGCTGGATACCCATTGTGAGTGCTGTGTTGTAAGTGTGACTGTGTGTGTGTGTGTTCACGGGAAACCATTGTGTATGCCTGTAAGAAAAAGTCGATGGGTGTTTGTGTGTGTTTCTTGTGTATGTGTGTGTCGGTAAAACGTTTGTGAGTATGTTAGGGCAGTTCCAAGTGTTGATGGCTCTGCCGAGGCCCAGTGTGCGTACTGTGCTGTTAATGTGACAGTGTGTGTGTGTGTGTGTGTGTGTGTTTGGGGAAACCCCACTCTGTCTGCCTGTAACAAAAAGTTGATGGGTGTTTGTGTGTGTTTCTTCTGTATGTGTGTGTTGGGACCACGTTTGTTTGTATGTAAGGGCAGATTCAAGTGCCACTGTGAATGCGGTGTTGTGAGTGTGATTGTGTGTGTGTGTGTGTTTGCGGAAACCATTGTGCATGACTGTAAGTAAAAGTCAATGGGAGTTTGTGTGTCTTTCTTGTGTATGTGTGTGTCGGGACCACGTTTGTGAGTATGTCAGGGCAGATCCAACTGTTGATGGCTATGCCGGGGACCCAGTGTGAGTGCTGTGTTGTGCGTGTGATAGTGTATGTGTGTCTGTGTGTGTGTGTGTGTTCCGGTAACCATTGTGTATGCCTGTATGAAAAAGTCGATGGGTGTATTTGTGTGTTCTTGCGTATTGTGTTTCACATCCACATTTGTGAGTGTGTGAGGGCAGTTCCAAGTGTTCATGAGTTTGCTGGATATCCAGTGTGAGTGTGTGTTGTGAGTGTGACAGTGTGTGTGCCTGTCTGTGTGTGTGTTTGCAGGAAACCAGTCTGTATGCGTATAAGAAAAATTCCATGTGTGTTTGTGTGTGTGTCTTCTGTATGTGTGTGTCGGGACCACATTTGTGAATATGTTAGGGCAGTTCCAAGTGTTGATGGCTCTGCTGGAGACCCAGTGAGAGTGCTGTGTTGTGAGTGTGACAGTGTGTGTGTGTGTCTGTGTGTGTGTGTGTGTTTGGGGGAACCCCACAGTGTATGCTTCTAAGAAAAATTCGATGGGTGTTTGTGTGTGTTTCTTGTGTATGTGTGTGTCGGGACCACGTATGTGAGTATGTTGTGGCAGTTCCAAGTGCCAGTGTGAATGCTGTGTTGTGAGTGTGGCAGTGTGTGTTTCTGTGTGTGTTTGTGTTGGCGGGAAAACATTGTGTATGCCTGTAAGAATAAGGCGATGGATGTTTGTGTGAATTTCATGTGTATGTGTGTGTCGCGACCACATTTGTCAATATTTTAGGGCAGTTCCAAGTGTTGATGGTTCTGCTGGATACCCATTGTGAGTGCTGTGTTGTAAGTGTGACTGTGTGTGTGTGTGTTCGCGGGAAACCGTTGTTTATGCCTGTAAGAAAAAGTCGATGGGTGTTTGTGTGTGTTTCTTGTGTATGTGTGTGTCGGGAAAACGTTTGTGAGTATGTTAGGGCAGTTCCAAGTGTTGATGGCTCTGCCGAGGCCCAGTGTGCGTACTGTGCTGTTAGTGTGACAGTGTGTGTGTGTGTGTGTGTGTGTTTGGGGAAACCCCACTCTGTCTGCCTGTAACAAAATGTTGAAGGGTGTTTGTGTGTGTTTCTTCTGTATGTGTGTGTCGGGACCACGTTTGTTTGTATGTTAGGGCAGATTCAAGTGCCAGTGTGAATGCTGTGTTGTGAGTGTGATAGTGTGTGTGTGTGTGTTTGCGGCAACCATTGTGCATGACTGTAAGTAAAAGTCAAAGGGAGTTTGTGTGTGTTTCTTGTGTATGTGTG
>NC_079874.1:16112646-16115146 GCF_023065955.2 Ursus arctos
GTGAGTGTGTGTGAACCTACATGGATGGCTGTAATTAAACACCCTGCTGTGTGTGCTTGTAGTGATCCTTTGTGTTGTCAAAAAAAGTTTCTGAGACAGAGAGGACTGTGCAAATTGTGAATTAGTCTCTCAGATGACTTGTGTCCTTTTAAGTTACTGAGTGTGTGTGTGTGTGTGTGTGTGTGTATGTCTGTGTGTGTGTGAGGCCCTATGTGGATGCCTGCAAGAAAAAGCCCATGGGATTTGTGTGCATTTGTTGTGTTTGTGAGTGTTGTGGGGACCTCATGTTTTAGTTTGCTATGGCGGTGCCTAGTGTGATGCCTCTGCTGCAGAGCCAGTGTGAATGCTCTTTGTGAGTGTGTGCGGTCCTATGTGGATGCCTCTAAGAAAAAGACCATGGTTTTCTGTGTGTCTTGGTGTATGTGAGGGTTGTGGGTCACATTTGTGTGTTTGCTCTGGCGGTGGCTGTTGTGGATACCTGTGTTGCACACCTAGTGTGTGTGCTGTGTGTCTGTTTGTGTGCGTGAACTCAATGTGTAGGCATGTCAGAAAAAAGATGCTGAATGTTTGTTTTTTGTTTGTTTGTTTTTGTCTATGTGTGGGCTTGGGAACCTCCTGTTGGACTTTGCTAGAGCAGTGCCAACTGTGGATACCTCTGCCAGAGACCTTGTGTCAGTGGTATGTTCGTGTGTGTGTGTGTGTGTGCGCGTGTGTGTTTGTGTGTGTGAGTCCCATTGTGGATACTTCTAAGAAAAAGAGCTTGGGTGTTTGTCTGTGTTTTTAGTGTATGTGTGTATTTTGGGGACTCCCTTTGTGATTGTGCTACGGCTGGTCCAATTGTGGATGCCTCTGCTGTAGACCTTGTGTGAGTACTATGTTTGTGTGTGTGTAGTGTGTGTGATGCTCATTGGGCATTCCTGTAAGAAAAATCCCATGGGTGTTTGTGTGTGTTTTGAGTTCCTTGTTTGTGAATTTGTATGGCGGTATGCGTGTTGACGCCTCTGCTGGAGACCTGGTGTGAGTGCTGTGTGTGATTGTCTTTGGGTGTGTGTGTGTCTGTGATTCTTTCTTAATATCTTTAAGAAAGAGCCCTTTGTGTGTGCATGTGTTTGTTGTGTAATTCTGTGTTGCAGAGAACACGTTTGTGAGATTCAGAGGGAAGTGCCATATAACGATTATTCACCTGGGTGTCTTGTGTGAGTGCTCTGTTACTCTGTGTGTGTGTGTGTGTGTGTGTGTGTAGTGTGTTTGTGAAGCTCATTGAGTATGCTTATAAGGAAACACCATGGGTCTTTGAGTGTCTCTGTTGTGTATGTGTGTTTTGTGAGGACCACCTGTTTGACTTTGATAAGGCGGTGTCAAGTGTGGATTACTCTGCTGGGGCCATTGTGGGAGTGCTCTATTTCTGTGTGTGTGTGTGTGTGTGTGTATGTGTGTGTGTGTGTGAGGCCCTAGGTGGACACCTAGTTGAAAAAGACCATGGGTGCTTATGTGTGTTTGTTGTGTTTGTGTGTGTTGTGGGGATCTTATTTTTGAGTTTGCAATGGCAGTGCCAAGTGTGACGCCTCTGCTGCAGACTAGTGTAAATGGTTGGTGTGAGTGTGTGGGATGTGTCTCTTTGTGTATGGTCCTATGTGGATGCCTGTAAGAAAAAGACGATGGTTTTTGTGTGTGTCTGTTGTGTATGTGTGTGCTGTGGGACCACATTTGTGAGTTTGCTCTGGCAGTGCCCATTGTGGATGCGTGTGTTGCAAAGCTACTGTGTGTGTGTGTGTCTGATTGTGTGTTTGTATCTCATTGTGTGTTCTTGTAGGAAAAAAGATCATGGGTGTTTGTTTGTCTTTTTGATTCTGTGTGGGCTGTGGGAACCACCTGTTTGACTTTGCTTTAGGGGTGCAAATGTGGATTCCTCTGCCGGGGACCTTGTGTCAGTGGTATGTTTGTGTGTGTGTGTGTGTGTATGTGTGGCAATATGTGGTGATGCCCATTTTGCATGCCTTAAGAAGAGTACCATGAGTGTTTTGGTGTTTTGTAGGTCCTCGATTGTGAGTTTGTATGGTGGTGCATGTGTGGATGTGTCTGCCGGAGACGTAGTCTGCGTGCTGTGTTTGTGAATGTGTTTGTTTGTGTGTGACCCTCGGTGGATATTTGTAAGAAAAAACCCTGTGTATTTGTTGTTTAGTTTTGTGCTGTTGGGAACATGTTTGGGAATGGAAAGTTCTGTGCCAAGCATGGATTTCATACCCAGATACGTTGTGTGAGTTCTATGTTTTTGTTTTTGTGTGTGTGTGATGCCCATTGTGAATGCCTGTAACCAAAAGATCATGGGTGTTTGTGTGTGTTTGTTGTATGTGTGTGTGTTGTGTTGTGTTGACCATCTTTCTGAGTTTGCTATGGCAGTGCCAATTGTGGATGCCTCTGCTGGGGACCTTGTGTGAGTGCTGTGTGTGTGTGTGTATGTGTGTGTGTGTCTTTGCGAGGCCCATTGTGTATGCCTTTC
>NC_079874.1:16117646-16157646 GCF_023065955.2 Ursus arctos
GTGTATTTGTTGTTTAGTTTTGTGTTGTTGGGAACATGTTTGGGAATGGAAAGTTCTGTGCCGAGCATGGATTTCATACCCAGATACCTTGTGTGAGTGCTATGTTTTTGTTTTTGTGTGTGTGTGATGCCCATTGTGAATGCCTGTAACCAAAAGACCATGGGTGTTTGTGTGTGTTTGTTGTATGTGTGTGTGTTGTGTTGACCATCTTTCTGAGTTTGCTATGGCAGTGCCAATTGTGGATGCCTCTGCTGGGGACCTTGTGTGAGTGCTGTGTGTGTGTGTGTGTGTGTGTGTGTGTCTTTGCGAGGCCCATTGTGTATGCCTTTCAGAAAAAGGCGATGGGTGTTTGTGTGTGTTTGTTTTGTTTTTGAATGTTCTGGTGACCACATTTGTGACTTTTTCTGGCAGTGTGAAGCGTGGATGACTGTCCCGCACACCCAGTGTGTGTGTGTGTGTGTGAGTGTGTGAGTGTGGGTGTGTGCGTGTGTTTGTGTGACACTATGAGGATGCCAGCAAGAAAAACCCTGTGTGTGTTTGTTTTTTGTGTGATTTTGAGGTGTCGGGAACACATTTGCGAGTTTGGGAGTGTGGCCTGGTGTGGATGACTCTCCTCGATGCCTTGTGTGAGTGGCATGTTTCCCTTTCTGTGTGTGTGTGTGTGTGTGTGTGTGTGTGCGCGCGTGTCTGTTTTGGTGTACCATTGTGTATGCCTATAAGAAAAAGATCATGGGATTTGTGTGTGTGTGTGTGTGTGTGTGTGGTGTATGTGTGTGTCGGGACCACGGCTGTGAGATTTCTATGGCGTTTCCAAGTGTGGGTGCCTCTGCCACGGACCTAGTGTGTGTGCTGTGTGTCGGAGTGTATGTGTGTGTGTTTGTGTGAGGCCCATTGTGTCTGAGTGTGAAAAAAAGACCATGGGTGTTTGTGTGTGTTTGTGTTGTAAGTGTATGCTGTGGGGTTCATGTATTTGAGTTTGGTAGGGTCCATCCAAGTGTGGATGGCCCTGCCAGGGACCTTGTGTGAGTTCTTTGTGTGTGAGTGTATGTGGGGGTGTGTGTGGGTGTGAGGTCCTATGTGGATGTCTGTCAGAAAAGGACCATGGGTGATGGGTGTGGTTGTTTCTATGTGTGTGATGTGGGGACCACCATTGTGAGTTTGTTATGGCACTACCAAGTGTGGATGCCTCTGCCATTGATCTAGTTGTGTGTTGTGTGTTGAAGTGTGTGTGTGTGTGTTTGTGAGGCCCGTTGTGTATGTGTATAAGCAAACGAACATGAATTTCTGTGTCTTGGTGTGGTCCTGATTGTTGTGGGTACGAGGATTGTGAGTGTGTCAGGACGTGTTCAAGTGTGGACAGCTCTGCCCGACACAGTGTGTGAGTGCTGTGTGTGTGTGTGTGTGTGTGTGTGTGTGGTCCCTTGTGCATGCCTATAAGAGAAAGAGCAGGGGTGTTTGTGTGTGTTTGTGTATGTGTGTGTTGTGGGCTCTAGCTTTGTGACTTTGCTATGGCAGTGTCAAGTGTGGATGTCTCTTCCATTGATATAGTGTGTTTGTTGGTTGCTTGACTGTGTGTCTGTGTGTTTGTGTGAGACTCATTGTGTGTGCTGTAAGATCAACCCGTGGGTGTTTCTGTGTATTTGTTGTGTACATGTGTGTTGTGCGGACCACGTTTCTGAGTTTGCTATGGCGATTCCAAGAGTAGATGTCTCTGTCTTTGATATAGTGTGTGTGTGTGTGTGTGTGTGTGTGTGTGTGTGTGTGTGATGCCCTATGTGAATGCCTGTAAGGAAAAGACCATGGGTGTTTGTGTGTGTTTCTGTATGTGTGTGATGTGGGGACCACCTTTGTGAGTTTGCTAGAGCGGGTCAATTGTAGACGCTTCTGTCAGAAATCTCGTGGGAGTGCTGTGTGTGTGAGTGTGTGTGTGTGTATTTGTGTAAGGCCGATGGTGTATGCCTATAAGTAAAGGAGGGTAAGTTTGTGTGTCTTTGTTGTGTACTAGTGTGTTGTGTGGACCATGTTTTTGAGTTTTTTAGGGCGTGGTCATTTGTGGAAGCCTCTGCAGTAGAACTGTGTGAGTTAGTGTGTCTGTGTGTGTGTGTGTGTGTGTGTGTGTGTGTGTGTGTGTGTGAGGCCCTAGGTGGACACCTAGATGAAAAAGACCATGGGTGCTTATGTGTGTTTGTTGTGTTTGTGTGTGTTGTGGGGATCTTATTTTTGAGTTTGCAATGGCAGTGCCAAGTGTGACGCCTCTGCTGCAGACTAGTGTAAATGGTTGGTGTGAGTGTGTGTGATGTGTGTCTTTGTGTATGGTCCTATGTGGATGCCTGTAAGAAAAAGACGATGGTTTTTGTGTGTGTCTGTTGTGTATGTGTGTGCTGTGGGACCATATTTGTGAGTTTGCTCTGGCAGTGCCCATTGTGGATGCGTGTGTTGCAAAGCTACTGTGTGTGTGTCTGATTGTGTGTTTGTATCTCATTGTGTGTTCTTGTAGGAAAAAAGATCATGGGTGTTTGTTTGTCTTTTTGATTCTGTGTGGGCTGTGGGAACCACCTGTTTGACTTTGCTTTAGGGGTGCAAATGTGGATTTCTCTGCCGGGGACCTTGTGTCAGTGGTATGGTTGTGTGTGTGTGTGTGTGTGTGTGTGTGTGGTAATATGTGGTGATGCCCATTTTGCATGCCTTAAGAAGAGTACCATGAGTGTTTGTGTGTGTTGTAGGGTCCTCGATTGTGAGTTTGTATGGTGGTGCATGTGTGGATGTGTCTGCCGGAGACGTAGTCTGCGTGCTGTGTTTGTGAATGTGTTTGTTTGTGTGTGACCCTCGGTGGATATTTGTAAGAAAAAACCCTGTGTATTTGTTGTTTAGTTTTGTGCTGTTGGGAACATGTTTGGGAATGGAAAGTTCTGTGCCGAGCATGGATTTCATACCCAGATACCTTGTGTGAGTGCTATGTTTTTGTTTTTGTGTGTGTGTGATGCCCATTGTGAATGCCTGTAACCAAAAGACCATGGGTGTTTGTGTGTGTTTGTTGTATGTGTGTGTGTTGTGTTGACCATCTTTCTGAGTTTGCTATGGCAGTGCCAATTGTGGATGCCTCTGCTGGGGACCTTGTGTGAGTGCTGTGTGTGTGTGTGTGTGTGTGTGTGTCTTTGCGAGGCCCATTGTGTATGCCTTTCAGAAAAAGGCGATGGGTGTTTGTGTGTGTTTGTTTTGTTTTTGAATGTTCTGGTGACCACATTTGTGTCTTTTTCTGGCAGTGTGAAGCGTGGATGACTGTCCCGCACACCCAGTGTGTGTGTGTGTGTGTGTGAGTCTGTGAGTGTGGGTGTGTGCGTGTGTTTGTGTGACACTATGAGGATGCCAGCAAGAAAAACCCTGTGTGTGTTTGTTTTTTGTGTGATTTTGAGGTGTCGGGAACACATTTGCGAGTTTGAGAGTGTGGCCTGGTGTGGATGACTCTCCTCGATGCCTTGTGTGAGTGGCATGTTTCCCTTTCTGTGTGTGTGTGTGTGTGTGTGTGTGTGTGTGTGTGTGTGTGTGCACGTGTCTGTTCTGGTGTACCATTGTGTATGCCTATAAGAAAAAGATCATGGGATTTGTGTGTGTGTGTGTGTGTGTGTGTGGTTTATGTGTGTGTCGGGACCACGGCTGTGAGATTTCTATGGCGTTTCCAAGTGTGGGTGCCTCTGCCACGGACCTAGTGTGTGTGCTGTGTGTCGGAGTGTATGTGTGTGTGTTTGTGTGAGGCCCATTGTGTCTGAGTGTGAAAAAAAGACCATGGGTGTTTGTGTGTGTTTGTGTTGTAAGTGTATGCTGTGGGGTTCATGTATTTGAGTTTGGTAGGGTCCATCCAAGTGTGGATGGCCCTGCCAGGGACCTTGTGTGAGTTCTTTGTGTGTGAGTGTATGTGGGGGTGTGTGTGGGTGTGAGGTCCTATGTGGATGTCTGTCAGAAAAGGACCATGGGTGATGGGTGTGGTTGTTTCTATGTGTGTGATGTGGGGACCACCATTGTGAGTTTGTTATGGCACTGCCAAGTGTGGATGCCTCTGCCATTGATCTAGTTGTGTGTTGTGTGTTGAAGTGTGTGTGTGTGTGTGTGTTTGTGAGGCCCGTTGTGTATGTGTATAAGCAAACGAACATGAATTTCTGTGTCTTGGTGTGGTCCTGATTGTTGTGGGTACGAGGTTTGTGAGTGTGTCAGGACGTGTTCAAGTGTGGACAGCTCTGCCCGACACAGTGTGTGAGTGCTGTGTGTGTGTGTGTGTGTGTGTGTGGTCCCTTGTGCATGCCTATAAGAGAAAGAGCAGGGGTGTTTGTGTGTGTTTGTGTATGTGTGTGTTGTGGGGTCTAGCTTTGTGACTTTGCTATGGCAGTGTCAAGTGTGGATGTCTCTTCCATTGATATAGTGTGTTTGTTGGTTGTTTGACTGTGTGTCTGTGTGTTTGCGTGAGACTCATTGTGTGTGCTGTAAGATCAACCCGTGGGTGTTTCTGTGTCTTTGTTGTGTACATGTGTGTTGTGCGGACCACGTTTCTGAGTTTGCTATGGCGATTCCAAGAGTGGATGTCTCTGTCTTTGATATAGTGTGTGTGTGTGTGTGTGTGTGTGTGATGCCCTATGTGGATGCCTGTAAGGAAAAGACCATGGGTGTTTGTGTGTGTTTCTGTATGTGTGTGATGTGGGGACCACCTTTGTGAGTTTGCTAGAGCGGGTCCAATTGTAGACGCTTCTGTCAGAAATCTCGTGGGAGTGGTGTGTGTGTGAGTGTGTGTGTGTGTATTTGTGTGAGGCCCATGGTGTATGCCTATAAGTAAAGGAGGGTACGTTTGTGTGTCTTTGTTGTGTACTAGTGTGTTGTGTGGACCATGTTTTTGAGTTTTTTAGGGCGTGGTCATTTGTGGAAGCCTCTGCATTAGACCTGTGTGAGTTAGTGTGTCTGTGTGTGTGTGTATGTGTGTGTGTGTGTGTGTGAGGCCCTAGGTGGACACCTAGATGAAAAAGACCATGGGTGCTTATGTGTGTTTGTTGTGTTTGTGTGTGTTGTGGGGATCTTATTTTTGAGTTTGCAATGGCAGTGCCAAGTGTGACGCCTCTGCTGCAGACTAGTGTAAATGGTTGGTGTGAGTGTGTGTGATGTGTGTCTTTGTGTATGGTCCTATGTGGATGCCTGTAAGAAAAAGACGATGGTTTTTGTGTGTGTCTGTTGTGTATGTGTGTGCTGTGAGACCACATTTGTGAGTTTGCTCTGGCAGTGCCCATTGTGGATGCGTGTGTTGCAAAGCTACTGTGTGTGTGTCTGATTGTGTGTTTGTATCTCATTGTGTGTGCTTGTAGGAAAAAAGATCATGGGTGTTTGTTTGTCTTTTTGATTCTGTGTGGGCTGTGGGAACCACCTGTTTGACTTTGCTTTAGGGGTGCAAATGTGGATTCCTCTGCCGGGGATCTTGTGTCAGTGGTATGTTTGTGTGTGTGTGTGTGTGTGTGTGTGTGTGTGTGTGTGTGTGTGTGGCAATATGTGGTGATGCCCATTTTGCATGCCTTAGAAGAGTACCATGAGTGTTTGTGTGTGTTGTAGGGTCCTCGATTGTGAGTTTGTATGGTGGTGCATGTGTGGATGTGTCTGCCAGAGACGCAGTCTGCGTGCTGTGTTTGTGAATGTGTTTGTTTGTGTGTGACCCTCGGTGGATATTTGTAAGAAAAAACCCTGTGTATTTGTTGTTTAGTTTTGTGTTGTTGGGAACATGTTTGGGAATGGAAAGTTCTGTGCCGAGCATGGATTTCATACCCAGATACCTTGTGTGAGTGCTATGGTTTTGTTTTTGTGTGTGTGTGATGCCCATTGTGTATGCCTGTAACCAAAAGACCATGGGTGTTTGTGTGTGTTTGTTGTATGTGTGTGTGTTGTGTTGACCATCTTTCTGAGTTTGCAATGGCAGTGCCAATTGTGGATGCCTCTGCTGGGGACCTTGTGTGAGTGCTGTGTGTGTGTGTGTGTGTGTGTGTCTTTGCGAGGCCCATTGTGTATGCCTTTCAGAAAAAGGCGATGGGTGTTTGTGTGTGTTTGTTTTGTTTTTGAATGTTCTGGTGACCACATTTGTGACTTTTTCTGGCAGTGTGAAGCGTGGATGACTGTCCCGCACACCCAGTGTGTGTGTGTGTGTGTGTGAGTGTGTGAGTGTGGGTGTGTGCGTGTGTTTGTGTGACACTATGAGGATGCCAGCAAGAAAAACCCTGTGTGTGTTTGTTTTTTGTGTGATTTTGAGGTGTCGGGAACACATTTGCGAGTTTGAGAGTGTGGCCTGGTGTGGATGACTCTCCTCGATGCCTTGTGTGAGTGGCATGTTTCCCTTTCTCTGTGTGTGTGTGTGTGTGTGTGTGTGTGCGTGTGTCTGTTTTGGTGTACCATTGTGTATGCCTATAAGAAAAAGATCATGGGATTTGTGTGTGTGTGTGTGTGTGGTGTATGTGTGTGTCGGGACCACGGCTGTGAGATTTCTCTGGCGTTTCCAAGTGTGGGTGCCTCTGCCACGGACCTAGTGTGTGTGCTGTGTGTCGGAGTGTATGTTTGTGTGTTTGTGTGAGGCCCATTGTGTCTGAGTGTGAAAAAAAGACCATGGGTGTTTGTGTGTGTTTGTGTTGTAAGTGTATGCTGTGGGGTTCATGTATTTGAGTTTGGTAGGGTCCATCCAAGTGTGGATGGCCCTGCCAGGGACCTTGTGTGAGTTCTTTGTGTGTGAGTGTATGTGGGGGTGTGTGTGGGTGTGAGGTCCTATGTGGATGTCTGTCAGAAAAGGACCATGGGTGTTTGTGTGTGGTTGTTTCTATGTGTGTGATGTGGGGACCACCATTGTGAGTTTGTTATGGCACTGCCAAGTGTGGATGCCTCTGCCATTGATCTAGTTGTGTGTTGTGTGTTGAAGTGTGTGTGTGTGTGTGTGTTTGTGAGGCCCGTTGTGTATGTGTATAAGCAAACGAACATGAATTTCTGTGTCTTGGTGTGGTCCTGATTGTTGTGGGTACGAGGATGGTGAGTGTGCCAGGACGTGTTCAAGTGTGGACAGCTCTGCCCGACACAGTGTGTGAGTGCTGTGTGTGTGTGTGTGTGTGTGTGGTCCCTTGTGCATGCCTATAAGAGAAAGAGCAGGGGTGTTTGTGTGTGTTTGTGTATGTGTGTGTTGTGGGGTCCAGCTTTGTGACTTTGCTATGGCAGTGTCAAGTGTGGATGTCTCTTCCATTGATATAGTGTGTTTGTTGGTTGCTTGACTGTGTGTCTGTGTGTTTGTGTGAGACTCATTGTGTGTGCTGTAAGATCAACCCGTGGGTGTTTCTGTGTCTTTGTTGTGTACATGTGTGTTGTGCGGACCACATTTTTGAGTTTGCTATGGCGATTCCAAGAGTGGATGTCTCTGTCTTTGATATAGTGTGTGTGTGTGTGTGTGTGTGTGTGTGTGTGTGTGTGTGTGATGCCCTATGTGGATGCCTGTAAGGAAAAGACCATGGGTGTTTGTGTGTGTTTCTGTATGTGTGTGATGTGGGGACCACCTTTGTGAGTTTGCTAGAGCGGGTCCAATTGTAAACGCTTCTGTCAGAAATCTCGTGGGAGTGTTGTGTGTGTGAGTGTGTGTGTGTGTATTTGTGTGAGGCCCATGGTGTATGCCTATAAGTAAAGGAGGGTAAGTTTGTGTGTCTTTGTTGTGTACTAGTGTGTTGTGTGGACCATGTTTTTGAGTTTTTTAGGGCGTGGTCATTTGTGGAAGCCTCTGCAGTAGACCTGTGTGAGTTAGGGTGTCTGTGGGTGTGTGTGTGTGTGTGTGTGTGTGAGGCCCTAGGTGGACACCTAGAAGAAAAAGACCATGGGTGCTTATGTGTGTTTGTTGTGTTTGTGTGTGTTGTGGGGATCTTATTTTTGAGTTTGCAATGGCAGTGCCAAGTGTGACGCCTCTGCTGCAGACTAGTGTAAATGGTTGGTGTGAGTGTGTGTGATGTGTGTCTTTGTGTATGGTCCTATGTGGATGCCTGTAAGAAAAAGACGATGGTTTTTGTGTGTGTCTGTTGTGTATGTGTGTGCTGTGGGACCACATTTGTGAGTTTGCTCTGGCAGTGCCCATTGTGGATGCGTGTGTTGCAAAGCTACTGTGTGTGTGTCTGATTGTGTGTTTGTATCTCAATGTGTGTGCTTGTAGGAAAAAGATCATGGGTGTTTGTTTGTCTTTTTGATTCTGTGTGGGCTGTGGGAACCACCTGTTTGACTTTGCTTTAGGGGTGCAAATGTGGATTCCTCTGCCGGGGACCTTGTGTCAGTGGTATGTGTGTGTGTGTGTGTGTGTGTGTGTGTGTGTGTGTGGCAATATGTGGTGATGCCCATTTTGCATGCCTTAAGAAGAGTACCATGAGTGTTTGTGTGTGTTGTAGGGTCCTCGATTGTGAGTTTGTATGGTGGTGCATGTGTGGATGTGTCTGCCGGAGACGTAGTCTGCGTGCTGTGTTTGTGAATGTGTTTGTTTGTGTGTGACCCTCGGTGGATATTTGTAAGAAAAAACCCTGTGTATTTGTTGTTTAGTTTTGTGTTGTTGGGAACATGTTTGGGAATGGAAAGTTCTGTGCCAAGCATGGATTTCATACCCAGATACCTTGTGTGAGTGCTATGTTTTTGTTTTTGTGTGTGTGTGATGCCCATTGTGAATGCCTGTAACCAAAAGACCATGGGTGTTTGTGTGTGTTTGTTGTATGTGTGTGTGTTGTGTTGACCATCTTTCTGAGTTTGCTATGGCAGTGCCAATTGTGGATGCCTCTGCTGGGGACCTTGTGTGAGTGCTGTGTGTGTGTGTGTGTGTGTGTGTGTCTTTGCGAGGCGCATTGTGTATGCCTTTCAGAAAAAGGCGATGGGTGTTTGTGTGTGTTTGTTTTGTTTTTGAATGTTCTGGTGACCACATTTGTGACTTTTTCTGGCAGTGTGAAGCGTGGATGACTGTCCCGCACACCCAGTGTGTGTGTGTGTGTGTGTGTGAGTGTGTGAGTGTGGGTGTGTGCGTGTGTTTGTGTGACACTATGAGGATGCCAGCAAGAAAAACCCTGTGTGTGTTTGTTTTTTGTGTGATTTTGAGGTGTCGGGAACACATTTGCGAGTTTGAGAGTGTGGCCTGGTGTGGATGACTCTCCTCGATGCCTTGTGAGAGTGGCATGTTTCCCTTTCTGTGTGTGTGTGT
This sequence comes from Ursus arctos, assembly GCF_023065955.2. Classification (NCBI taxonomy): domain Eukaryota; kingdom Metazoa; phylum Chordata; class Mammalia; order Carnivora; family Ursidae; genus Ursus; species Ursus arctos. The sequence goes on from NC_079874.1 coordinate 16,126,861, forward strand.
GTGTGTGTGTGTGTGTGTGTGTGTGTGCACGTGTCTGTTCTGGTGTACCATTGTGTATGTCTATAAGAAAAAGATCATGGGATTTGTGTGTGTGTGTGTGTGTGTGTGTGGTGTATGTGTGTGTCGGGACCACGGCTGTGAGATTTCTATGGCGTTTCCAATGTGGGTGCCTCTGCCACGGACCTAGTGGGTGTGCTGTGTGTCGGAGTGTATGTGTGTGTGTTTGTGTGAGGCCCATTGTGTCTGAGTGTGAAAAAAAGACCATGGGTGTTTGTGTGTGTTTGTGTTGTAAGTGTATGCTGTGGGGTTCATGTATTTGAGTTTGGTAGGGTCCATCCAAGTGTGGAAGGCCCTGCCAGGGACCTTGTGTGAGTTCTTTGTGTTCAGTGTAAGTGGGGGGGTGTGTGGGTGTGAGGTCCTATGTGGATGTCTGTCAGAAAAGGACCATGGGTGTTTGTGTGTGGTTGTTTCTATGTGTGTGATGTGGGGACCACCATTGTGAGTTTGTTATGGCACTGCCAAGTGTGGATGCCTCTGCCATTGATCTAGTTGTGTGTTGTGTGTGGAAGTGTGTGTGTGTGTGTGTTTGAGAGGCCCGTTGTGTATGTGTATAAGCAAACGAACATGAATTTCTGTGTCTTGCTGTGGTCCTGATTGTTGTGGGTACGAGGTTTGTGAGTGTGTCAGGACGTGTTCAAGTGTGGACAGCTCTGCCCGACACAGTGTGGGAGTGCTGTGTGTGTGTGTGTGTGTGTGGTCCCTTGTGCATGCCTATAAGAGAAAGAGCAGGGGTGTTTGTGTGTGTTTGTGTATGTGTGTGTTGTGGGGTCCAGCTTTGTGACTTTGCTATGGCAGTGTCAAGTGTGGATGTCTCTTCCATTGATATAGTGTGTTTGTTGGTTGCTTGACTGTGTGTCTGTGTGTTTGTGTGAGACTCATTGTGTGTGCTGTAAGATCAACCCGTGGGTGTTTCTGTGTCTTTGTTGTGTACATGTGTGTTGTGCGGACCACATTTTTGAGTTTGCTATGGCGATTCCAAGAGTGGATGTCTCTGTCTTTGATATAGTGTGTGTGTGTGTGTGTGTGTGTGTGTGTGTGTGTGTGTGTGTGTGTGTGTGTGATGCCCTATGTGGATGCCTGTAAGGAAAAGACCATGGGTGTTTGTGTGTGTTTCTGTATGTGTGTGATGTGGGGACCACCTTTGTGAGTTTGCTAGAGCGGGTCCAATTGTAGACGCTTCTGTCAGAAATCTCGTGGGAGTGCTGTGTGTGAGAGTGTGTGTGTGTGTATTTGTGTGAGGCCCATGGTGTATGACTATAAGTAAAGGAGGGTAAGTTTCTGTGTCTTTGTTGTGTACTAGTGTGTTGTGTGGACCATGTTTTTGAGTTTTTTAGGGCGTGGTCATTTGTGGAAGCCTCTGCAGTAGACCTGTGTGAGTTAGTGTGTCTGTGTGTGTGTGTGTGTGTGTGTGTGAGGCCCTAGGTGGACACCTAGATGAAAAAGACCATGGGTGCTTATGTGTGTTTGTTGTGTTTGTGTGTGTTGTGGGGATCTTATTTTTGAGTTTGCAATGGCAGTGCCAAGTGTGACGCCTCTGCTGCAGACTAGTGTAAATGGTTGGTGTGAGTGTGCGGGATGCGTGTCTTTGTGTATGGTCCTATGTGGATGCCTGTAAGAAAAAGACGATGGTTTTTGTGTGTGTCTGTTGTGTATGTGTGTGCTGTGGGACCACATTTGTGAGTTTGCTCTGGCAGTGCCCATTGTGGATGCGTGTGTTGCAAAGCTACTGTGTGTGTGTCTGATTGTGTTTGTATCTCATTGTGTGTTCTTGTAGGAAAAAAGATCATGGGTGTTTGTCTTTTTGATTCTGTGTGGGCTGTGGGAACCACCTGTTTGACTTTGCTTTAGGGGTGCAAATGTGGATTCCTCTGCCGGGGACCTTGTGTCAGTGGTATGTTTGTGTGTGTGTGTGTGTGTGTGTGTGGCAATATGTGGTGATGTCCATTTTGCATGCCTTAAGAAGAGTACCATGAGTGTTTGTGTGTGTTGTAGGGTCCTCGATTGTGAGTTTGTATGGTGGTGCATGTGTGGATGTGTCTGCCGGAGACGTAGTCTGCGTGCTGTGTTTGTGAATGTGTTTGTTTGTGTGTGACCCTCGGTGGATATTTGTAAGAAAAAACCCTGTGTATTTGTTGTTTAGTTTTGTGTTGTTGGGAACATGTTTGGGAATGGAAAGTTCTGTGCCAAGCAAGGATTTCATACCCAGATACCTTGTGTGAGTGCTATGTTTTTGTTTTTGTGTGTGTGTGATGCCCATTGTGAATGCCTGTAACCAAAAGACCATGGGTGTTTGTGTGTGTTTGTTGTATGTGTGTGTGTTGTGTTGACCATCTTTCTGAGTTTGCTATGGCAGTGCCAATTGTGGATGCCTCTGCTGGGGACCTTGTGTGAGTGCTGTGTGTGTGTGTGTGTGTGTGTGTCTTTGCGAGGCCCATTGTGTATGCCTTTCAGAAAAAGGCGATGGGTGTTTGTGTGTGTTTGTTTTGTTTTTGAATGTTCTGGTGACCACATTTGTGACTTTTTCTGGCAGTGTGAAGCGTGGATGACTGTCCCGCACACCCAGTGTGTGTGTGTGTGTGTGCGTGTGTGAGTGTGTGAGTGTGGGTGTGTGCATGTGTTTGTGTGACACTATGAGGATGCCAGCAAGAAAAACCCTGTGTGTGTTTGTTTTTTGTGTGATTTTGAGGTGTCGGGAACACATTTGCGAGTTTGAGAGTGTGGCCTGGTGTGGATGACTCTCCTCGATGCCTTGTGTGAGTGGCATGTTTCCCTTTCTGTGTGTGTGTGTGTGTGTGTGTGTGTGTGTGTGTGTGCGCGCGTGTCTGTTTTGGCGTACCGTTGTGTATGCCTATAAGAAAAAGATCATGGGATTTGTGTGTGTGTGTGTGTGTGTGTGTGGTGTATGTGTGTGTCGGGACCACGGCTGTGAGATTTCTATGGCGTTTCCAAGTGTGGGTGCCTCTGCCTCGGACCTAGTGTGTGTGCTGTGTGTCGGAGTGTATGTGTGTGTGTTTGTGTGAGGCCCATTGTGTCTGAGTGTGAAAAAAAGACCATGGGTGTTTGTGTGTGTTTGTGTTGTAAGTGTATGCTGTGGGGTTCATGTATTTGAGTTTGGGAGGGTCCATCCAAGTGTGGATGGCCCTGCCAGGGACCTTGTGTGAGTTCTTTGTGTGTGAGTGTATGTGGGGGTGTGTGTGGGTGTGAGGTCCTATGTGGATGTCTGTCAGAAAAGGACCATGGGTGTTTGTGTGTGGTTGTTTCTATGTGTGTGATGTGGGGACCACCATTGTGAGTTTGTTATGGCACTGCCAAGTGTGGATGCCTCTGCCATTGATCTAGTTGTGTGTTGTGTGTTGAAGTGTGTGTGTGTGTGTGTTTGTGAGGCCCGTTGTGTATGTGAATAAGCAAACGAACATGAATTTCTGTGTCTTGGTGTAGTCCTGATTGTTGTGGGTACGAGGTTTGTGAGTGTGTCAGGACGTGTTCAAGTGTGGACAGCTCTGCCCGACACAGTGTGTGAGTGCTGTGTGTGTGTGTGTGTGTGTGTGGTCCCTTGTGCATGCCTATAAGAGAAAGAGCAGGGGTGTTTGCGTGTGTTTGTGTATGTGTGTGTTGTGGGGTCTAGCTTTGTGACTTTGCTATGGCAGTGTCAAGTGTGGATGTCTCTTCCATTGATATAGTGTGTTTGTTGGTTGCTTGACTGTGTGTCTGTGTGTTTGTGTGAGACTCATTGTGTGTGCTGTAAGATCAACCCGTGGGTGTTTCTGTGTCTTTGTTGTGTACATGTGTGTTGTGCGGACCACGTTTCTGAGTTTGCTATGGCGATTCCAAGAGTGGATGTCTCTGTCTTTGATATAGTGTGTGTGTGTGTGTGTGTGTGTGTGTGTGTGTGTGATGCCCTATGTGGATGCCTGTAAGGAAAAGACCATGGGTGTTTGTGTGTGTTTCTGTATGTGTGTGATGTGGGGACCACCTTTGTGAGTTTGCTAGAGCGGGTCCAATTGTAGACGCTTCTGTCAGAAATCTCGTGGGAGTGTTGTGTGTGTGAGTGTGTGTGTGTGTATTTGTGTGAGGCCCATGGTGTATGCCTATAAGTAAAGGAGGGTAAGTTTGTGTGTCTTTGTTGTGTACTAGTGTGTTGTGTGGACCATGTTTTTGAGTTTTTTAGGGCGTGGTCATTTGTGGAAGCCTCTGCAGTAGACCTGTGTGAGTTAGTGTGTCTGTGTGTGTGTGTGTGTGTGTGTGTGTGTGAGGCCCTAGGTGGACACCTAGAAGAAAAAGACCATGGGTGCTTATGTGTGTTTGTTGTGTTTGTGTGTGTTGTGGGGATCTTATTTTTGAGTTTGCAATGGCATTGCCAAGTGTGACGCCTCTGCTGCAGACTAGTGTAAATGGTTGTTGTGAGTGTGTGTGACGTGTGTCTTTGTGTATGGTCCTATGTGGATGCCTGTAAGAAAAAGACGATGGTTTTTGTGTGTGTCTGTTGTGTATGTGTGTGCTGTGGGACCACATTTGTGAGTTTGCTCTGGCAGTGCCCATTGTGGATGCGTGTGTTGCAAAGCTACTGTGTGTGTGTCTGATTGTGTGTTTGTATCTCATTGTGTGTTCTTGTAGGAAAAAGATCATGGGTGTTTGTTTGTCTTTTTGATTCTGTGTGGGCTGTGTGAACCACCTGTTTGACTTTGCTTTAGGGGTGCAAATGTGGATTCCTCTGCCGGGGACCTTGTGTCAGTGGTATGCTTGTGTGTGTGTGTGTGTGTGTGTGTGTGTGTGTGTGTGTGTGTGGCAATATGTGGTGATGCCCATTTTGCATGCCTTAAGAAGAGTACCATGAGTGTTTGTGTGTGTTGTAGGGTCCTCGATTGTGAGTTTGTATGGTGGTGCATGTGTGGATGTGTCTGCCGGAGACGTAGTCTGCGTGCTGTGTTTGTGAATGTGTTTGTTTGTGTGTGACCCTCGGTGGATATTTGTAAGAAAAAACCCTGTGTATTTGTTGTTTAGTTTTGTGTTGTTGGGAACATGTTTGGGAATGGAAAGTTCTGTGCCAAGCAAGGATTTCATACCCAGATACCTTGTGTGAGTGCTATGTTTTTGTTTTTGTGTGTGTGTGATGCCCATTGTGAATGCCTGTAACCAAAAGACCATGGGTGTTTGTGTGTGTTTGTTGTATGTGTGTGTGTTGTGTTGACCATCTTTCTGAGTTTGCTATGGCAGTGCCAATTGTGGATGCCTCTGCTGGGGACCTTGTGTGAGTGCTGTGTGTGTGTGTGTGTGTGTGTGTGTGTGTGTGTGATGCCCTATGTGGATGCCTGTAAGGAAAGACCATGGGTGTTTGTGTGTGTTTCTGTATGTGTGTGATGTGGGGACCACCTTTGTGAGTTTGCTAGAGCGGGTCCAATTGTAGACGCTTCTGTCAGAAATCTCGTGGGAGTGTTGTGTGTGTGAGTGTGTGTGTGTGTATTTGTGTGAGGCCCATGGTGTATGACTATAAGTAAAGGAGGGTAAGTTTGTGTGTCTTTGTTGTGTACTAGTGTGTTGTGTGGACCATGTTTTTGAGTTTTTTAGGGCATGGTCATTTGTGGAAGCCTCTGCAGTAGACCTGTGTGAGTTAGTGTGTCTCTGTGAGTGTGTGTGTGTGTGTGTGTGTGTGTGTGAGGCCCTAGGTGGACACCTAGATGAAAAAGACCATGGGTGCTTATGTGTGTTTGTTGTGTTTGTGTGTGTTGTGGGGATCTTATTTTTGAGTTTGCAATGGCAGTGCCAAGTGTGACGCCTCTGCTGCAGACTAGTGTAAATGGTTGGTGTGAGTGTGTGTGATGTGTGTCTTTGTGTATGGTCCTATGTGGATGCCTGTAAGAAAAAGACGATGGTTTTTGTGTGTGTCTGTTGTGTATGTGTGTGCTGTGGGACCACATTTGTGAGTTTGCTCTGGCAGTGCCCATTGTGGATGCGTGTGTTGCAAAGCTACTGTGTGTGTGTCTGATTGTGTGTTTGTATCTCATTGTGTGTTCTTGTAGGAAAAAGATCATGGGTGTTTGTTTGTCTTTTTGATTCTGTGTGGGCTGTGGGAACCACCTGTTTGACTTTGCTTTAGGGGTGCAAATGTGGATTCCTCTGCCGGGGACCTTGTGTCAGTGGTATGTTTGTGTGTGTGTGTGTGTGTGTGTGTGTGTGTGTGTGTGGCAATATGTGGTGATGCCCATTTTGCATGCCTTAAGAAGAGTACCATGAGTGTTTGTGTGTGTTGTAGGGTCCTCGATTGTGAGTTTGTATGGTGGTGCATGTGTGGATGTGTCTGCCGGAGACGTAGTCTGCATGCTGTGTTTGTGAATGTGTTTGTTTGTGTGTGACCCTCGGTGGATATTTGTAAGAAAAAACCCTGTGTATTTGTTGTTTAGTTTTGTGTTGTTGGGAACATGTTTGGGAATGGAAAGTTCTGTGCCAAGCAAGGATTTCATACCCAGATACCTTGTGTGAGTGCTATGTTTTTGTTTTTGTGTGTGTGTGATGCCCATTGTGAATGCCTGTAACCAAAAGACCATGGGTGTTTGTGTGTGTTTGTTGTATGTGTGTGTGTTGTGTTGACCATCTTTCTGAGTTTGCTATGGCAGTGCCAATTGTGGATGCCTCTGCTGGGGACCTTGTGTGAGTGCTGTGTGTGTGTGTGTGTGTGTGTGTGTGTCTTTGCGAGGCCCATTGTGTATGCCTTTCAGAAAAAGGCGATGGGTGTTTGTGTGTGTTTGTTTTGTTTTTGAATGTTCTGGTGACCACATTTGTGACTTTTTCTGGCAGTGTGAAGCATGGATGACTCTCCCGCACACCCAGTGTGGGTGTGTGTGTGTGTGAGTGTGTGAGTGTGGGTGTGCGCATGTGTTTGTGTGACACTATGAGGATGCCAGCAAGAAAAACCCTGTGTGTGTTTGCTTTTTGTGTGATTTTGAGGTGTCGGGAACACATTTGCGAGTTTGAGAGTGTGGCCTGGTGTGGATGACTCTCCTCGGTGCCTTGTGTGAGTGGCATGTTTCCCTTTCTGTGTGTGTGTGTGTGTGTGTGTGTGTGTGTGTGCGCGTGTCTGTTTTGGCGTACCGTTGTGTATGCCTATAAGAAAAAGATCATGGGATTTGTGTGTGTGTGTGTGTGTGTGTGTGGTGTATGTGTGTGTCGGGACCACGGCTGTGAGATTTCTATGGCGTTTCCAAGTGTGGGTGCCTCTGCCTCGGACCTAGTGTGTGTGCTGTGTGTCGGAGTGTATGTGTGTGTGTTTGTGTGAGGCCCATTGTGTCTGAGTGTGAAAAAAAGACCATGGGTGTATGTGTGTGTTTGTGTTGTAAGTGTATGCTGTGGGGTTCATGTATTTGAGTTTGGTAGGGTCCATCCAAGTGTGGATGGCCCTGCCAGGGACCTTGTGTGAGTTCTTTGTGTGTGAGTGTATGTGGGGGTGTGTGTGGGTGTGAGGTCCTATGTGGATGTCTGTCAGAAAAGGACCATGGGTGTTTGTGTGTGGTTGTTTCTATGTGTGTGATGTGGGGACCACCATTGTGAGTTTGTTATGGCACTGCCAAGTGTGGATGCCTCTGCCATTGATCTAGTTGTGTGTTGTGTGTTGAAGTGTGTGTGTGTGTGTGTGTGTTTGTGAGGCCCGTTGTGTATGTGTATAAGCAAACGAACATGAATTTCTGTGTCTTGGTGTGGTCCTGATTGTTGTCGGTACGAGGTTTGTGGGTGTGTCAGGACGTGTTCAAGTGTGGACAGCTCTGCCCGACACAGTGTGTGAGTGCTGTGTGTGTGTGTGTGTGTGGTCCCTTGTGCATGCCTATAAGAGAAAGAGCAGGGGTGTTTGCGTGTGTTTGTGTATGTGTGTGTTGTGGGGTCTAGCTTTGTGACTTTGCTATGGCAGTGTCAAGTGTGGATGTCTCTTCCATTGATATAGTGTGTTTGTTGGTTGCTTGACTGTGTGTCTGTGTATTTGTGTGAGACTCATTGTGTGTGCTGTAAGATCAACCCGTGGGTGTTTCTGTGTCTTTGTTGTGTACATGTGTGTTGTGCGGACCACGTTTCTGAGTTTGCTATGGCGATTCCAAGAGTGGATGTCTCTGTCTTTGATATAGTGTGTGTGTGTGTGTGTGTGTGTGTGTGTGTGTGTGTGTGATGCCCTATGTGGATGCCGTAAGGAAAAGACCATGGGTGTTTGTGTGTGTTTCTGTATGTGTGTGATGAGGGGACCACCTTTGTGAGTTTGCTAGAGTGGGTCCAATTGTAGACGCTTCTGTCAGAAATCTCGTGGGAGTGTTGTGTGTGTGAGTGTGTGTGTGTGTATTTGTGTGAGGCCCATGGTGTATGCCTATAAGTAAAGGAGGGTAAGTTTGTGTGTCTTTGTTGTGTACTAGTGTGTTGTGTGGACCATGTTTTTGAGTTTTTTAGGGCGTGGTCATTTGTGGAAGCCTCTGCAGTAGACCTGTGTGAGTTAGTGTGTCTCTGTGAGTGTGTGTGTGTGTGTGTGTGTGTGTGTGAGGCCCTAGGTGGACACCTAGATGAAAAAGACCATGGGTGCTTATGTGTGTTTGTTGTGTTTGTGTGTGTTGTGGGGATCTTATTTTTGAGTTTGCAATGGCAGTGCCAAGTGTGACGCCTCTGCTGCAGACTAGTGTAAATGGTTGGTGTGAGTGTGTGTGATGTGTGTCTTTGTGTATGGTCCTATGTGGATGCCTGTAAGAAAAAGACGATGGTTTTTGTGTGTGTCTGTTGTGTATGTGTGTGTGTGGGACCACATTTGTGAGTTTGCTCTGGCAGTGCCCATTGTGGATGCGTGTGTTGCAAAGCTACTGTGTGTGTGTGATTGTGTTTGTATCTCATTGTGTGTTCTTGTAGGAAAAAAGATCATGGGTATTTGTCTTTTTGATTCTGTGTGGGCTGTGGGAACCACCTGTTTGACTTTGCTTTAGGGGTGCAAATGTGGATTCCTCTGCCGGGGACCTTGTGTCAGTGGTATGTTTGTGTGTGTGTGTGTGTGTGTGTGTGTGTGTGTGGCAATATGTGGTGATGCCCATTTTGCATGCCTTAAGAAGAGTACCATGAGTGTTTGTGTGTGTTGTAGGGTCCTCGATTGTGAGTTTGTATGGTGGTGCATGTGTGGATGTGTCTGCCGGAGACGTAGTCTGCGTGCTGTGTTTGTGAATGTGTTTGTTTGTGTGTGACCCTTGGTGGATATTTGTAAGAAAAAACCCTGTGTATTTGTTGTTTAGTTTTGTGTTGTTGGGAACATGTTTGGGAATGGAAAGTTCTGTGCCAAGCAAGGATTTCATACCCAGATACCCTGTGTGAGTGCTATGTTTTTGTTTTTGTGTGTGTGTGATGCCCATTGTGAATGCCTGTAACCAAAAGACCATGGGTGTTTGTGTGTGTTTGTTGTATGTGTGTGTGTTGTGTTGACCATCTTTCTGAGTTTGCTATGGCAGTGCCAATTGTGGATGCCTCTGCTGGGGACCTTGTGTGAGTGCTGTGTGTGTGTGTGTGTGTGTGTGTGTGTGTGTGTGTGATGCCCTATGTGGATGCCTGTAAGGAAAGACCATGGGTGTTTGTGTGTGTTTCTGTATGTGTGTGATGTGGGGACCACCTTTGTGAGTTTGCTAGAGCGGGTCCAATTGTAGACGCTTCTGTCAGAAATCTCGTGGGAGTGTTGTGTGTGTGAGTGTGTGTGTGTGTATTTGTGTGAGGCCCATGGTGTATGACTATAAGTAAAGGAGGGTAAGTTTGTGTGTCTTTGTTGTGTACTAGTGTGTTGTGTGGACCATGTTTTTGAGTTTTTAGGGCGTGGTCATTTGTGGAAGCCTCTGCAGTAGACCTGTGTGAGTTAGTGTGTCTCTGTGTGTGTGTGTGTGTGTGTGTGTGTGTGTGTGTGAGGCCCTAGGTGGACACCTAGATGAAAAAGACCATGGGTGCTTATGTGTGTTTGTTGTGTTTGTGTGTGTTGTGGGGATCTTATTTTTGAGTTTGCAATGGCAGTGCCAAGTGTGACGCCTCTGCTGCAGACTAGTGTAAATGGTTGGTGTGAGTGTGTGTGATGTGTGTCTTTGTGTATGGTCCTATGTGGATGCCTGTAAGAAAAAGACGATGGTTTTTGTGTGTGTCTGTTGTGTATGTGTGTGCTGTGGGACCACATTTGTGAGTTTGCTCTGGCAGTGCCCATTGTGGATGCGTGTGTTGCAAAGCTACTGTGTGTGTGTCTGATTGTGTGTTTGTATCTCATTGTGTGTTCTTGTAGGAAAAAGATCATGGGTGTTTGTTTGTCTTTTTGATTCTGTGTGGGCTGTGGGAACCACCTGTTTGACTTTGCTTTAGGGGTGCAAATGTGGATTCCTCTGCCGGGGACCTTGTGTCAGTGGTATGTTTGTGTGTGTGTGTGTGTGTGTGTGTGTGTGTGTGTGTGGCAATATGTGGTGATGCCCATTTTGCATGCCTTAAGAAGAGTACCATGAGTGTTTGTGTGTGTTGTAGGGTCCTCGATTGTGAGTTTGTATGGTGGTGCATGTGTGGATGTGTCTGCCGGAGACGTAGTCTGCGTGCTGTGTTTGTGAATGTGTTTGTTTGTGTGTGACCCTCGGTGGATATTTGTAAGAAAAAACCCTGTGTATTTGTTGTTTAGTTTTGTGTTGTTGGGAACATGTTTGGGAATGGAAAGTTCTGTGCCAAGCAAGGATTTCATACCCAGATACCTTGTGTGAGTGCTATGTTTTTGTTTTTGTGTGTGTGTGATGCCCATTGTGAATGCCTGTAACCAAAAGACCATGGGTGTTTGTGTGTGTTTGTTGTATGTGTGTGTGATGTGTTGACCATCTTTCTGAGTTTGCTATGGCAGTGCCAATTGTGGATGCCTCTGCTGGGGACCTTGTGTGAGTGCTGTGTGTGTGTGTGTGTGTGTGTGTGTGTCTTTGCGAGGCCCATTGTGTATGCCTTTCAGAAAAAGGCGATGGGTGTTTGTGTGTGTTTGTTTTGTTTTTGAATGTTCTGGTGACCACATTTGTGACTTTTTCTGGCAGTGTGAAGCGTGGATGACTGTCCCGCACACCCAGTGTGTGTGTGTGTGTGTGTGTGAGTGTGTGAGTGTGGGTGTGTGCATGTGTTTGTGTGACACTATGAGGATGCCAGCAAGAAAAACCCTGTGTGTGTTTGTTTTTTGTGTGATTTTGAGGTGTCGGGGACACATTTGCGAGTTTGAGAGTGTGGCCTGGTGTGGATGACTCTCCTCGATGCCTTGTGTGAGTGGCATGTTTCCCTTTCTGTGTGTGTGTGTGTGTGTGTGTGTGCGCGCGCGTTTCTGTTTTGGCGTACCGTTGTGTATCCCTATAAGAAAAAGATCATGGGATTTGTGTGTGTGTGTGTGTGTGTGTGAGTGTGTGGTGTATGTGTGTGTCGGGACCACGGCTGTGAGATTTCTATGGCGTTTCCAAGTGTGGGTGCCTCTGCCTCGGACCTAGTGTGTGTGCTGTGTGTCGGAGTGTATGTGTGTGTGTTTGTGTGAGGCCCATTGTGTCTGAGTGTGAAAAAAAGACCATGGGTGTTTGTGTGTGTTTGTGTTGTAAGTGTATGCTGTGGGGTTCATGTATTTGAGTTTGGTAGGGTCCATCTAAGTGTGGATGGCCCTGCCAGGGACCTTGTGTGAGTTCTTTGTGTGTGAGTGTATGTGGGAGTGTGTGGGGGGGTGAGGTCCTATGTGGATGTCTGTCAGAAAAGGACCATGGGTGTTTGTGTGTGGTTGTTTCTATGTGTGTGATGTGGGGACCACCATTGTGAGTTTGTTATGGCACTGCCAAGTGTGGATGCCTCTGCCATTGATCTAGTTGTGTGTTGTGTGTGGAAGTGTGTGTGTGTGTGTGTTTGTGAGGCCCGTTGTGTATGTGTATAAGCAAACGAACATGAATTTCTGTGTCTTGGTGTGGTCCTGATTGTTGTGGGTACGAGGTTTGTGAGTGTGTCAGGACGTGTTCAAGTTTGGACAGCTCTGCCCGACACAGTGTGTGAGTGCTGTGTGTGTGTGTGTGTGTGTGTGGTCCCTTGTGCATGCCTATAAGAGAAAGAGCAGGGGTGTTTGCGTGTGTTTGTGTATGTGTGTATTGTGGGGTCTAGCTTTGTGACTTTGCTATGGCAGTGTCAAGTGTGGATGTCTCTTCCATTGATATAGTGTGTTTGTTGGTTGCTTGACTGTGTGTCTGTGTGTTTGTGTGAGACTCATTGTGTGTGCTGTAAGATCAACCCGTGGGTGGTTCTGTGTCTTTGTTGTGTACATGTGTGTTGTGCGGACCACGTTTCTGAGTTTGCTATGGCGATTCCAAGAGTGGATGTCTCTGTCTTTGATATAGTGTGTGTGTGTGTGTGTGTGTGTGTGTGATGCCCTATGTGGATGCCTGTAAGGAAAAGACCATGGGTGTTTGTGTGTGTTTCTGTATGTGTGTGATGTGGGGACCACCTTTGTGAGTTTGCTAGAGCGGGTCCAATTGTAGACGCTTCTGTCAGAAATCTCGTGGGAGTGGTGTGTGTGTGAGTGTGTGTGTGTGTATTTGTGTGAGGCCCATGGTGTATGCCTATAAGTAAAGGAGGGTAAGTTTGTGTGTCTTTGTTGTGTACTAGTGTGTTGTGTGGACCATGTTTTTGAGTTTTTTAGGGCGTGCTCATTTGTGGAAGCCTCTGCAGTAGACCTGTGTGAGTTAGGGTGTCTGTGGGTGTGTGTGTGTGTGTGTGTGTGAGGCCCTAGGTGGACACCTAGATGAAAAAGACCATGGGTGCTTATGTGTGTTTGTTGTGTTTGTGTGTGTTGTGGGGATCTTATTTTTGAGTTTGCAATGGCAGTGCCAAGTGTGACGCCTCTGCTGCAGACTAGTGTAAATGGTTGGTGTGAGTGTGTGTGATGTGTGTCTTTGTGTATGGTCCTATGTGGATGCCTGTAAGAAAAAGACGATGGTTTTGTGTGTGTCTGTTGTGTATGTGTGTGCTGTGGGACCACATTTGTGAGTTTGCTCTGGCAGTGCCCATTGTGGATGCGTGTGTTGCAAAGCTACTGTGTGTGTGTCTGATTGTGTGTTTGTATCTCATTGTGTGTTCTTGTAGGAAAAAGATCATGGGTGTTTGTTTGTCTTTTTGATTCTGTGTGGGCTGTGGGAACCACCTGTTTGACTTTGCTTTAGGGGTGTAAATGTGGATTCCTCTGCCGGGGACCTTGTGTCAGTGGTATGTTTGTGTGTGTGTGTGTGTGTGTGTGTGTGTGTGTGTGTGTGGCAATATGTGGTGATGCCCATTTTGCATGCCTTAAGAAGAGTACCATGAGTGTTTGTGTGTGTTGTAGGGTCCTCGATTGTGAGTTTGTATGGTGGTGCATGTGTGGATGTGTCTGCCGGAGACGTAGTCTGCGTGCTGTGTTTGTGAATGTGTTTGTTTGTGTGTGACCCTCGGTGGATATTTGTAAGAAAAAACCCTGTGTATTTGTTGTTTAGTTTTGTGTTGTTGGGAACATGTTTGGGAATGGAAAGTTCTGTGCCAAGCAAGGATTTCATACCCAGATACCTTGTGTGAGTGCTATGGTTTTGTTTTTGTGTGTGTGTGATGCCCATTGTGAATGCCTGTAACCAAAAGACCATGGGTGTTTGTCTGTGTTTGTTGTATGTGTGTGTGTTGTGTTGACCATCTTTCTGAGTTTCCTATGGCAGTGCCAATTGTGGATGCCTCTGCTGGGGACCTTCTGTGAGTGCTGTGTGTGTGTGTGTGTGTGTGTGTGTCTTTGCGAGGCCCATTGTGTATGCCTTTCAGAAAAAGGCGATGGGTGTTTGTGTGTGTTTGTTTTGTTTTTGAATGTTCTGGTGACCACATTTGTGACTTTTTCTGGCAGTGTGAAGCGTGGATGACTGTCCCGCACACCCAGTGTGTGTGTGTGTGTGTGAGTGTGTGTGTGCGTGTGTTTGAGTGACACTATGAGGATGCCAGCAAGAAAAACCCTGTGTGTGTTTGTTTTTTGTGTGATTTTGAGGTGTCGGGAACACATTTGCGAGTTTGAGAGTGTGGCCTGGTGTGGATGACTCTCCTCGATGCCTTGTGAGAGTGGCATGTTTCCATTTCTGTGTGTGTGTGTGTGTGTGTGTGTGCGCGCGTGTCTGTTTTGACGTGACATTGTGTATGCCTATAAGAAAAAGATCTTGGGATTTGTGTGTGTGTGTGTGTGTGTGTGGTGTATGTGTGTGTCGGGACCACGGCTGTGAGATTTCTATGGCGTTTCCAAGTGTGGGTGCCTCTGCCACGGACCTAGTGTGTGTGCTGTGTGTCGGAGTGTATGTGTGTGTGTTTGTGTGAGGCCCATTGTGTCTGAGTGTGAAAAAAGATCATGGGTGTTTGTGTGTGTTTGTGTTGTAAGTGTATGCTGTGGGGTTCATGTATTTGAGTTTGGGAGGGTCCATCCAAGTGTGGATGGCCCTGCCAGGGACCTTGTGTGAGTTCTTTGTGTGTGAGTGTATGTGGGGGTGTGTGTGGGTGTGAGGTCCTATGTGGATGTCTGTCAGAAAAGGACCATGGGTGTTTGTGTGTGTTTGTTTCTATGTGTGTGATGTGGGGACCACCATTGTGAGTTTGTTATGGCACTGCCAAGTGTGGATGCCTCTGCCATTGATCTAGTTGTGTGTTGTGTGTGGAAGTGTGTGTGTGTGTGTGTTTGTGAGGCCCGTTGTGTATGTGTATAAGCAAACGAACATGAATTTCTGTGTCTTGGTGTGGTCCTGATTGTTGTGGGTACGAGGTTTGTGAGTGTGTCAGGACGTGTTCAAGTGTGGACAGCTCTGCCCGACACAGTGTGTGAGTGCTGTGTGTGTGTGTGTGTGTGTGTGTGTGTGGTCCCTTGTGCATGCCTATAAGAGAAAGAGCAGGGGTGTTTGTGTATGTTTGTGTATGTGTGTGTTGTGGGGTCCAGCTTTGTGACTTTGCTATGGCAGTGTCAAGTGTGGATGTCTCTTCCATTGATATAGTGTGTTTGTTGGTTGCTTGACTGTGTGTCTGTGTGTTTGTGTGAGACTCATTGTGTGTGCTGTAAGATCAACCCGTGGGTGTTTCTGTGTCTTTGTTGTGTACATGTGTGTTGTGCGGACCACGTTTTTGAGTTTGCTATGGCGATTCCAAGAGTGGATGTCTCTGTCTTTGATATAGTGTGTGTGTGTGTGTGTGTGTGTGTGTGTGATGCCGTATGTGGATGCGTGTAAGGAAAAGACCATGGGTGTTTGTGTGTGTTTCTGTATGTGTGTGATGTGGGGACCACCTTTGTGAGTTTGCTAGAGCGGGTCCAATTGTAGACGCTTCTGTCAGAAATCTCGTGGGAGTGGTGTGTGTGTGAGTGTGTGTGTGTGTATTTGTGTGAGGCCCATGGTGTATGCCTATAAGTAAAGGAGGGTAAGTTTGTGTGTCTTTGTTGTGTACTAGTGTGTTGTGTGGACCATGTTTTTGAGTTTTTTAGGGCGTGGTCATTTGTGGAAGCCTCTGCAGTAGACCTGTGTGAGTTAGGGTGTCTGTGGGTGTGTGTGTGTGTGTGTGTGTGTGTGTGAGGCCCTAGGTGGACACCTAGATGAAAAAGACCATGGGTGCTTATGTGTGTTTGTTGTGTTTGTGTGTGTTGTGGGGATCTTATTTTTGAGTTTGCAATGGCAGTGCCAAGTGTGACGCCTCTGCTGCAGACTAGTGTAAATGGTTGGTGTGAGTGTGTGTGATGCGTGTCTTTGTGTATGGTCCTATGTGGATCCCTGTAAGAAAAAGACGATGGTTTTTGTGTGTGTCTGTTGTGTATGTGTGTGCTGTGGGACCACATTTGTGAGTTTGCTCTGGCAGTGCCCATTGTGGATGCGTGTGTTGCAAAGCTACTGTGTGTGTCTGATTGTGTGTTTGTATCTCATTGTGTGTTCTTGTAGGAAAAAAGATCATGGGTGTTTGTTTGTCTTTTTGATTCTGTGTGGGCTGTGGGAACCACCTGTTTGACTTTGCTTTAGGGGTGCAAATGTGGATTCCTCTGCCGGGGACCTTGTGTCAGTGGTATGTTTGTGTGTGTGTGTGTGTGTGTGTGTGTGTGTGTGTGTGTGGCAATATGTGGTGATGCCCATTTTGCATGCCTTAAGAAGAGTACCATGAGTGTTTGTGTGTGTTGTAGGGTCCTCGATTGTGAGTTTGTATGGTGGTGCATGTGTGGATGTGTCTGCCGGAGACGTAGTCTGCGTGCTGTGTTTGTGAATGTGTTTGTTTGTGTGTGACCCTCGGTGGATATTTGTAAGAAAAAACCCTGTGTATTTGTTGTTTAGTTTTGTGTTGTTGGGAACATGTTTGGGAATGGAAAGTTCTGTGCCAAGCAAGGATTTCATACCCAGATACCTTGTGTGAGTGCTATGTTTTTGTTTTTGTGTGTGTGTGATGCCCATTGTGAATGCCTGTAACCAAAAGACCATGGGTGTTTGTGTGTGTTTGTTGTATGTGTGTGTGTTGTGTTGACCATCTTTCTGAGTTTGCTATGGCAGTGCCAATTGTGGATGCCTCTGCTGGGGACCTTGTGTGAGTGCTGTGTGTGTGTGTGTGTGTGTGTGTGTCTTTGCGAGGCCCATTGTGTATGCCTTTCAGAAAAAGGCGATGGGTGTTTGTGTGTGTTTGTTTTGTTTTTGAATGTTCTGGTGACCACATTTGTGACTTTTTCTGGCAGTGTGAAGCATGGATGACTCTCCCGCACACCCAGTGTGGGTGTGTGTGTGTGTGAGTGTGTGAGTGTGGGTGTGCGCATGTGTTTGTGTGACACTATGAGGATGCCAGCAAGAAAAACCCTGTGTGTGTTTGCTTTTTGTGTGATTTTGAGGTGTCGGGAACACATTTGCGAGTTTGAGAGTGTGGCCTGGTGTGGATGACTCTCCTCGGTGCCTTGTGTGAGTGGCATGTTTCCCTTTCTGTGTGTGTGTGTGTGTGTGTGTGTGTGTGTGCGCGTGTCTGTTTTTGCGTACCGTTGTGTATGCCTATAAGAAAAAGATCATGGGATTTGTGTGTGTGTGTGTGTGTGTGTGTGGTGTATGTGTGTGTCGGGACCACGGCTGTGAGATTTCTATGGCGTTTCCAAGTGTGGGTGCCTCTGCCTCGGACCTAGTGTGTGTGCTGTGTGTCGGAGTGTATGTGTGTGTGTTTGTGTGAGGCCCATTGTGTCTGAGTGTGAAAAAAAGACCATGGGTGTATGTGTGTGTTTGTGTTGTAAGTGTATGCTGTGGGGTTCATGTATTTGAGTTTGGTAGGGTCCATCCAAGTGTGGATGGCCCTGCCAGGGACCTTGTGTGAGTTCTTTGTGTGTGAGTGTATGTGGGGGTGTGTGTGGGTGTGAGGTCCTATGTGGATGTCTGTCAGAAAAGGACCATGGGTGTTTGTGTGTGTTTGTTTCTATGTGTGTGATGTGGGGACCACCATTGTGAGTTTGTTATGGCACTGCCAAGTGTGGATGCCTCTGCCATTGATCTAGTTGTGTGTTGTGTGTGGAAGTGTGTGTGTGTGTGTGTGTTTGTGAGGCCCGTTGTGTATGTGTATAAGCAAACGAACATGAATTTCTGTGTCTTGGTGTGGTCCTGATTGTTGTCGGTACGAGGTTTGTGAGTGTGTCAGGACGTGTTCAAGTGTGGACAGCTCTGCCCGACACAGTGTGTGAGTGCTGTGTGTGTGTGTGTGTGTGTGTGGTCCCTTGTGCATGCCTATAAGAGAAAGAGCAGGGGTGTTTGCGTGTGTTTGTGTATGTGTGTGTTGTGGGGTCTAGCTTTGTGACTTTGCTATGGCAGTGTCAAGTGTGGATGTCTCTTCCATTGATATAGTGTGTTTGTTGGTTGCTTGACTGTGTGTCTGTGTATTTGTGTGAGACTCATTGTGTGTGCTGTAAGATCAACCCGTGGGTGTTTCTGTGTCTTTGTTGTGTACATGTGTGTTGTGCGGACCACGTTTCTGAGTTTGCTATGGCGATTCCAAGAGTGGATGTCTCTGTCTTTGATATAGTGTGTGTGTGTGTGTGTGTGTGTGTGATGCCCTATGTGGATGCCGTAAGGAAAAGACCATGGGTGTTTGTGTGTGTTTCTGTATGTGTGTGATGAGGGGACCACCTTTGTGAGTTTGCTAGAGTGGGTCCAATTGTAGACGCTTCTGTCAGAAATCTCGTGGGAGTGTTGTGTGTGTGAGTGTGTGTGTGTGTATTTGTGTGAGGCCCATGGTGTATGCCTATAAGTAAAGGAGGGTAAGTTTGTGTGTCTTTGTTGTGTACTAGTGTGTTGTGTGGACCATGTTTTTGAGTTTTTTAGGGCGTGGTCATTTGTGGAAGCCTCTGCAGTAGACCTGTGTGAGTTAGTGTGTCTCTGTGAGTGTGTGTGTGTGTGTGTGTGTGTGTGAGGCCCTAGGTGGACACCTAGATGAAAAAGACCATGGGTGCTTATGTGTGTTTGTTGTGTTTGTGTGTGTTGTGGGGATCTTATTTTTGAGTTTGCAATGGCAGTGCCAAGTGTGACGCCTCTGCTGCAGACTAGTGTAAATGGTTGGTGTGAGTGTGTGTGATGTGTGTCTTTGTGTATGGTCCTATGTGGATGCCTGTAAGAAAAAGACGATGGTTTTTGTGTGTGTCTGTTGTGTATGTGTGTGTGTGGGACCACATTTGTGAGTTTGCTCTGGCAGTGCCCATTGTGGATGCGTGTGTTGCAAAGCTACTGTGTGTGTGTGATTGTGTTTGTATCTCATTGTGTGTTCTTGTAGGAAAAAAGATCATGGGTATTTGTCTTTTTGATTCTGTGTGGGCTGTGGGAACCACCTGTTTGACTTTGCTTTAGGGGTGCAAATGTGGATTCCTCTGCCGGGGACCTTGTGTCAGTGGTATGTTTGTGTGTGTGTGTGTGTGTGTGTGTGTGTGGCAATATGTGGTGATGCCCATTTTGCATGCCTTAAGAAGAGTACCATGAGTGTTTGTGTGTGTTGTAGGGTCCTCGATTGTGAGTTTGTATGGTGGTGCATGTGTGGATGTGTCTGCCGGAGACGTAGTCTGCGTGCTGTGTTTGTGAATGTGTTTGTTTGTGTGTGACCCTTGGTGGATATTTGTAAGAAAAAACCCTGTGTATTTGTTGTTTAGTTTTGTGTTGTTGGGAACATGTTTGGGAATGGAAAGTTCTGTGCCAAGCAAGGATTTCATACCCAGATACCCTGTGTGAGTGCTATGTTTTTGTTTTTGTGTGTGTGTGATGCCCATTGTGAATGCCTGTAACCAAAAGACCATGGGTGTTTGTGTGTGTTTGTTGTATGTGTGTGTGTTGTGTTGACCATCTTTCTGAGTTTGCTATGGCAGTGCCAATTGTGGATGCCTCTGCTGGGGACCTTGTGTGAGTGCTGTGTGTGTGTGTGTGTGTGTGTGTGTGTGTGTGATGCCCTATGTGGATGCCTGTAAGGAAAGACCATGGGTGTTTGTGTGTGTTTCTGTATGTGTGTGATGTGGGGACCACCTTTGTGAGTTTGCTAGAGCGGGTCCAATTGTAGACGCTTCTGTCAGAAATCTCGTGGGAGTGTTGTGTGTGTGAGTGTGTGTGTGTGTATTTGTGTGAGGCCCATGGTGTATGACTATAAGTAAAGGAGGGTAAGTTTGTGTGTCTTTGTTGTGTACTAGTGTGTTGTGTGGACCATGTTTTTGAGTTTTTAGGGCGTGGTCATTTGTGGAAGCCTCTGCAGTAGACCTGTGTGAGTTAGTGTGTCTCTGTGTGTGTGTGTGTGTGTGTGTGTGTGTGTGTGTGTGAGGCCCTAGGTGGACACCTAGATGAAAAAGACCATGGGTGCTTATGTGTGTTTGTTGTGTTTGTGTGTGTTGTGGGGATCTTATTTTTGAGTTTGCAATGGCAGTGCCAAGTGTGACGCCTCTGCTGCAGACTAGTGTAAATGGTTGGTGTGAGTGTGTGTGATGTGTGTCTTTGTGTATGGTCCTATGTGGATGCCTGTAAGAAAAAGACGATGGTTTTTGTGTGTGTCTGTTGTGTATGTGTGTGCTGTGGGACCACATTTGTGAGTTTGCTCTGGCAGTGCCCATTGTGGATGCGTGTGTTGCAAAGCTACTGTGTGTGTGTCTGATTGTGTGTTTGTATCTCATTGTGTGTTCTTGTAGGAAAAAGATCATGGGTGTTTGTTTGTCTTTTTGATTCTGTGTGGGCTGTGGGAACCACCTGTTTGACTTTGCTTTAGGGGTGCAAATGTGGATTCCTCTGCCGGGGACCTTGTGTCAGTGGTATGTTTGTGTGTGTGGTGTGTGTGTGTGTGTGTGTGTGTGTGTGGCAATATGTGGTGATGCCCATTTTGCATGCCTTAAGAAGAGTACCATGAGTGTTTGTGTGTGTTGTAGGGTCCTCGATTGTGAGTTTGTATGGTGGTGCATGTGTGGATGTGTCTGCCGGAGACGTAGTCTGCGTGCTGTGTTTGTGAATGTGTTTGTTTGTGTGTGACCCTCGGTGGATATTTGTAAGAAAAAACCCTGTGTATTTGTTGTTTAGTTTTGTGTTGTTGGGAACATGTTTGGGAATGGAAAGTTCTGTGCCAAGCAAGGATTTCATACCCAGATACCTTGTGTGAGTGCTATGTTTTTGTTTTTGTGTGTGTGTGATGCCCATTGTGAATGCCTGTAACCAAAAGACCATGGGTGTTTGTGTGTGTTTGTTGTATGTGTGTGTGATGTGTTGACCATCTTTCTGAGTTTGCTATGGCAGTGCCAATTGTGGATGCCTCTGCTGGGGACCTTGTGTGAGTGCTGTGTGTGTGTGTGTGTGTGTGTGTGTCTTTGCGAGGCCCATTGTGTATGCCTTTCAGAAAAAGGCGATGGGTGTTTGTGTGTGTTTGTTTTGTTTTTGAATGTTCTGGTGACCACATTTGTGACTTTTTCTGGCAGTGTGAAGCGTGGATGACTGTCCCGCACACCCAGTGTGTGTGTGTGTGTGTGTGAGTGTGTGAGTGTGGGTGTGTGCATGTGTTTGTGTGACACTATGAGGATGCCAGCAAGAAAAACCCTGTGTGTGTTTGTTTTTTGTGTGATTTTGAGGTGTCGGGGACACATTTGCGAGTTTGAGAGTGTGGCCTGGTGTGGATGACTCTCCTCGATGCCTTGTGTGAGTGGCATGTTTCCCTTTCTGTGTGTGTGTGTGTGTGTGTGTGTGCGCGCGCGTTTCTGTTTTGGCGTACCGTTGTGTATCCCTATAAGAAAAAGATCATGGGATTTGTGTGTGTGTGTGTGTGTGTGTGAGTGTGTGGTGTATGTGTGTGTCGGGACCACGGCTGTGAGATTTCTATGGCGTTTCCAAGTGTGGGTGCCTCTGCCTCGGACCTAGTGTGTGTGCTGTGTGTCGGAGTGTATGTGTGTGTGTTTGTGTGAGGCCCATTGTGTCTGAGTGTGAAAAAAAGACCATGGGTGTTTGTGTGTGTTTGTGTTGTAAGTGTATGCTGTGGGGTTCATGTATTTGAGTTTGGTAGGGTCCATCTAAGTGTGGATGGCCCTGCCAGGGACCTTGTGTGAGTTCTTTGTGTGTGAGTGTATGTGGGAGTGTGTGGGGGGGTGAGGTCCTATGTGGATGTCTGTCAGAAAAGGACCATGGGTGTTTGTGTGTGGTTGTTTCTATGTGTGTGATGTGGGGACCACCATTGTGAGTTTGTTATGGCACTGCCAAGTGTGGATGCCTCTGCCATTGATCTAGTTGTGTGTTGTGTGTGGAAGTGTGTGTGTGTGTGTGTTTGTGAGGCCCGTTGTGTATGTGTATAAGCAAATGAACATGAATTTCTGTGTCTTGGTGTGGTCCTGATTGTTGTGGGTACGAGGTTTGTGAGTGTGTCAGGACGTGTTCAAGTTTGGACAGCTCTGCCCGACACAGTGTGTGAGTGCTGTGTGTGTGTGTGTGTGTGTGTGGTCCCTTGTGCATGCCTATAAGAGAAAGAGCAGGGGTGTTTGCGTATGTTTGTGTATGTGTGTATTGTGGGGTCTAGCTTTGTGACTTTGCTATGGCAGTGTCAAGTGTGGATGTCTCTTCCATTGATATAGTGTGTTTGTTGGTTGCTTGACTGTGTGTCTGTGTGTTTGTGTGAGACTCATTGTGTGTGCTGTAAGATCAACCCGTGGGTGTTTCTGTGTCTTTGTTGTGTACATGTGTGTTGTGCGGACCACGTTTCTGAGTTTGCTATGGCGATTCCAAGAGTGGATGTCTCTGTCTTTGATATAGTGTGTGTGTGTGTGTGTGTGTGTGTGTGATGCCCTATGTGGATGCCTGTAAGGAAAAGACCATGGGTGTTTGTGTGTGTTTCTGTATGTGTGTGATGTGGGGACCACCTTTGTGAGTTTGCTAGAGCGGGTCCAATTGTAGACGCTTCTGTCAGAAATCTCGTGGGAGTGGTGTGTGTGTGAGTGTGTGTGTGTGTATTTGTGTGAGGCCCATGGTGTATGCCTATAAGTAAAGGAGGGTAAGTTTGTGTGTCTTTGTTGTGTACTAGTGTGTTGTGTGGACCATGTTTTTGAGTTTTTTAGGGCGTGCTCATTTGTGGAAGCCTCTGCAGTAGACCTGTGTGAGTTAGGGTGTCTGTGGGTGTGTGTGTGTGTGTGTGTGTGAGGCCCTAGGTGGACACCTAGAAGAAAAAGACCATGGGTGCTTATGTGTGTTTGTTGTGTTTGTGTGTGTTGTGGGGATCTTATTTTTGAGTTTGCAATGGCAGTGCCAAGTGTGACGCCTCTGCTGCAGACTAGTGTAAATGGTTGGTGTGAGTGTGTGTGATGTGTGTCTTTGTGTATGGTCCTATGTGGATGCCTGTAAGAAAAAGACGATGGTTTTTGTGTGTGTCTGTTGTGTATGTGTGTGCTGTGGGACCACATTTGTGAGTTTGCTCTGGCAGTGCCCATTGTGGATGCGTGTGTTGCAAAGCTACTGTGTGTGTGTCTGATTGTGTGTTTGTATCTCATTGTGTGTTCTTGTAGGAAAAAGATCATGGGTGTTTGTTTGTCTTTTTGATTCTGTGTGGGCTGTGGGAACCACCTGTTTGACTTTGCTTTAGGGGTGTAAATGTGGATTCCTCTGCCGGGGACCTTGTGTCAGTGGTATGTTTGTGTGTGTGTGTGTGTGTGTGTGTGTGTGTGTGTGTGTGGCAATATGTGGTGATGCCCATTTTGCATGCCTTAAGAAGAGTACCATGAGTGTTTGTGTGTGTTGTAGGGTCCTCGATTGTGAGTTTGTATGGTGGTGCATGTGTGGATGTGTCTGCCGGAGACGTAGTCTGCGTGCTGTGTTTGTGAATGTGTTTGTTTGTGTGTGACCCTCGGTGGATATTTGTAAGAAAAAACCCTGTGTATTTGTTGTTTAGTTTTGTGTTGTTGGGAACATGTTTGGGAATGGAAAGTTCTGTGCCAAGCAAGGATTTCATACCCAGATACCTTGTGTGAGTGCTATGTTTTTGTTTTTGTGTGTGTGTGATGCCCATTGTGAATGCCTGTAACCAAAAGACCATGGGTGTTTGTCTGTGTTTGTTGTATGTGTGTGTGTTGTGTTGACCATCTTTCTGAGTTTGCTATGGCAGTGCCAATTGTGGATGCCTCTGCTGGGGACCTTCTGTGAGTGCTGTGTGTGTGTGTGTGTGTGTGTGTGTCTTTGCGAGGCCCATTGTGTATGCCTTTCAGAAAAAGGCGATGGGTGTTTGTGTGTGTTTGTTTTGTTTTTGAATGTTCTGGTGACCACATTTGTGACTTTTTCTGGCAGTGTGAAGCGTGGATGACTGTCCCGCACACCCAGTGTGTGTGTGTGTGTGTGAGTGTGTGTGTGCGTGTGTTTGAGTGACACTATGAGGATGCCAGCAAGAAAAACCCTGTGTGTGTTTGTTTTTTGTGTGATTTTGAGGTGTCGGGAACACATTTGCGAGTTTGAGAGTGTGGCCTGGTGTGGATGACTCTCCTCGATGCCTTGTGAGAGTGGCATGTTTCCATTTCTGTGTGTGTGTGTGTGTGTGTGTGTGCGCGCGTGTCTGTTTTGACGTGACATTGTGTATGCCTATAAGAAAAAGATCTTGGGATTTGTGTGTGTGTGTGTGTGTGTGTGGTGTATGTGTGTGTCGGGACCACGGCTGTGAGATTTCTATGGCGTTTCCAAGTGTGGGTGCCTCTGCCACGGACCTAGTGTGTGTGCTGTGTGTCGGAGTGTATGTGTGTGTGTTTGTGTGAGGCCCATTGTGTCTGAGTGTGAAAAAAAGACCATGGGTGTTTGTGTGTGTTTGTGTTGTAAGTGTATGCTGTGGGGTTCATGTATTTGAGTTTGGTAGGGTCCATCCAAGTGTGGATGGCCCTGCCAGGGACCTTGTGTGAGTTCTTTGTGTGTGAGTGTATGTGGGGGTGTGTGTGGGTGTGAGGTCCTATGTGGATGTCTGTCAGAAAAGGACCATGGGTGTTTGTGTGTGTTTGTTTCTATGTGTGTGATGTGGGGACCACCATTGTGAGTTTGTTATGGCACTGCCAAGTGTGGATGCCTCTGCCATTGATCTAGTTGTGTGTTGTGTGTGGAAGTGTGTGTGTGTTTGTGAGGCCCGTTGTGTATGTGTATAAGCAAACGAACATGAATTTCTGTGTCTTGGTGTGGTCCTGATTGTTGTGGGTACGAGGTTTGTGAGTGTGTCAGGACGTGTTCAAGTGTGGACAGCTCTGCCCGACACAGTGTGTGAGTGCTGTGTGTGTGTGTGTGTGTGTGTGTGGTCCCTTGTGCATGCCTATAAGAGAAAGAGCAGGGGTGTTTGTGTATGTTTGTGTATGTGTGTGTTGTGGGGTCCAGCTTTGTGACTTTGCTATGGCAGTGTCAAGTGTGGATGTCTCTTCCATTGATATAGTGTGTTTGTTGGTTGCTTGACTGTGTGTCTGTGTGT
Source organism: Ursus arctos (assembly GCF_023065955.2). Taxonomy (NCBI): domain Eukaryota; kingdom Metazoa; phylum Chordata; class Mammalia; order Carnivora; family Ursidae; genus Ursus; species Ursus arctos. The sequence continues at coordinate 16,151,836 of NC_079874.1, forward strand.
TTGTGTGAGACTCATTGTGTGTGCTGTAAGATCAACCCGTGGGTGTTTCTGTGTCTTTGTTGTGTACATGTGTGTTGTGCGGACCACGTTTTTGAGTTTGCTATGGCGATTCCAAGAGTGGATGTCTCTGTCTTTGATATAGTGTGTGTGTGTGTGTGTGTGTGTGTGTGTGTGTGTGTGTGTGATGCCGTATGTGGATGCGTGTAAGGAAAAGACCATGGGTGTTTGTGTGTGTTTCTGTATGTGTGTGATGTGGGGACCACCTTTGTGAGTTTGCTAGAGCGGGTCCAATTGTAGACGCTTCTGTCAGAAATCTCGTGGGAGTGGTGTGTGTGTGAGTGTGTGTGTGTGTATTTGTGTGAGGCCCATGGTGTATGCCTATAAGTAAAGGAGGGTAAGTTTGTGTGTCTTTGTTGTGTACTAGTGTGTTGTGTGGACCATGTTTTTGAGTTTTTTAGGGCGTGGTTATTTGTGGAAGCCTCTGCAATAGACCTGTGTGAGTTAGGGTGTCTGTGTGTGTGTGTGTGTGTGTGTGTGTGTGTGAGGCCCTAGGTGGACACCTAGATGAAAAAGACCATGGGTGCTTATGTGTGTTTGTTGTGTTTGTGTGTGTTGTGGGGATCTTATTTTTGAGTTTGCAATGGCAGTGCCAAGTGTGACGCCTCTGCTGCAGACTAGTGTAAATGGTTGGTGTGAGTGTGTGGGATGCGTGTCTTTGTGTATGGTCCTATGTGGATCCCTGTAAGAAAAAGACGATGGTTTTTGTGTGTGTCTGTTGTGTATGTGTGTGCTGTGGGACCACATTTGTGAGTTTGCTCTGGCAGTGCCCATTGTGGATGCGTGTGTTGCAAAGCTACTGTGTGTGTCTGATTGTGTGTTTGTATCTCATTGTGTGTTCTTGTAGGAAAAAAGATCATGGGTGTTTGTTTGTCTTTTTGATTCTGTGTGGGCTGTGGGAACCACCTGTTTGACTTTGCTTTAGGGGTGCAAATGTGGATTCCTCTGCCGGGGACCTTGTGTCAGTGGTATGTTTGTGTGTGTGTGTGTGTGTGTGTGTGTGTGTGTGTGGCAATATGTGGTGATGCCCATTTTGCATGCCTTAAGAAGAGTACCATGAGTGTTTGTGTGTGTTGTAGGGTCCTCGATTGTGAGTTTGTATGGTGGTGCATGTGTGGATGTGTCTGCCGGAGACGTAGTCTGCGTGCTGTGTTTGTGAATGTGTTTGTTTGTGTGTGACCCTCGGTGGATATTTGTAAGAAAAAACCCTGTGTATTTGTTGTTTAGTTTTGTGTTGTTGGGAACATGTTTGGGAATGGAAAGTTCTGTGCCAAGCATGGATTTCATACCCAGATACCTTGTGTGAGTGCTATGTTTTTGTTTTTGTGTGTGTGTGATGCCCATTGTGAATGCCTGTAACCAAAAGACCATGGGTGTTTGTGTGTGTTTGTTGTATGTGTGTGTTGTGTTGACCATCTTTCTGAGTTTGCTATGGCAGTGCCAATTGTGGATGCCTCTGCTGGGGACCTTGTGTGAGTGCTGTGTGTGTGTGTGTGTGTGTGTGTGTCTTTGCGAGGCCCATTGTGTATGCCTTTCAGAAAAAGGCGATGGGTGTTTGTGTGTGTTTGTTTTGTTTTTGAATGTTCTGGTGACCACATTTGTGACTTTTTCTGGCAGTGTGAAGCGTGGATGACTGTCCCGCACACCCAGTGTGTGTGTGTGTGTGTGTGTGTGAGTGTGTGAGTGTGGGTGTGTGCATGTGTTTGTGTGACACTATGAGGATGCCAGCAAGAAAAACCCTGTGTGTGTTTGTTTTTTGTGTGATTTTGAGGTGTCGGGAACACATTTGCGAGTTTGAGAGTGTGGCCTGGTGTGGATGACTCTCCTCGATGCCTTGTGTGAGTGGCATGTTTCCCTTTCTGTGTGTGTGTGTGTGTGTGTGTGTGTGTGTGTGCGCGTGTCTGTTTTGGTGTACCATTGTGTATGTCTATAAGAAAAAGATCATGGGATTTGTGTGTGTGTGTGTGTGTGTGTGTGTGTGTGGTGTATGTGTGTGTCGGGACCACGGCTGTGAGATTTCTATGGCGTTTCCAAGTGTGGGTGCCTCTGCCACGGACCTAGTGTGTGTGCTGTGTGTCGGAGTGTATGTGTGTGTGTTTGTGTGATGCCCATTGTGTCTGAGTGTGAAAAAAAGACCATGGGTGTTTGTGTGTGTTTGTGTTGTAAGTGTATGCTGTGGGGTTCATGTATTTGAGTTTGGTAGGGTCCATCCAAGTGTGGATGGCCCTGCCAGGGACCTTGTGTGAGTTCTTTGTGTGTGAGTGTATGTGGGGGTGTGTGTGGGTGTGAGGTCCTATGTGGATGTCTGTCAGAAAAGGACCATGGGTGTTTGTGTGTGGTTGTTTCTATGTGTGTGATGTGGGGACCACCATTGTGAGTTTGTTATGGCACTGCCAAGTGTGGATGCCTCTGCCATTGATCTAGTTGTGTGTTGTGTGTGGAAGTGTGTGTGTGTGTGTGTTTGTGAGGCCCGTTGTGTATGTGTATAAGCAAACGAACATGAATTTCTGTGTCTTGGTGTGGTCCTGTTTGTTGTGGGTACGAGGTTTGTGAGTGTGTCAGGACGTGTTCAAGTGTGGACAGCTCTGCCCGACACAGTGTGTGAGTGCTGTGTGTGTGTGTGTGTGTGTGTGTGGTCCCTTGTGCATGCCTATAAGAGAAAGAGCAGGGGTGTTTGTGTGTGTTTGTGTATGTGTGTGTTGTGGGGTCTAGCTTTGTGACTTTGCTATGGCAGTGTCAAGTGTGGATGTCTCTTCCATTGATATAGTGTGTTTGTTGGTTGCTTGACTGTGTGTCTGTGTGTTTGTGTGAGACTCATTGTGTGCGCTGTAAGATCAACCCGTGGGTGTTTCTGTGTCTTTGTTGTGTACATGTGTGTTGTGCGGACCACGTTTCTGAGTTTGCTATGGCGATTCCAAGAGTGGATGTCTCTGTCTTTGATATAGTGTGTGTGTGTGTGTGTGTGTGTGTGTGTGTGTGTGTGTATGATGCCCTATGTGGATGCCTGTAAGGAAAAGACCATGGGTGTTTGTGTGTGTTTCTGTATGTGTGTGATGTGGGGACCACCTTTGTGAGTTTGCTAGAGCGGGTCCAATTGTAGACGCTTCTGTCAGAAATCTCGTGGGAGTGGTGTGTGTGTGAGTGTGTGTGTGTGTATTTGTGTGAGGCCCATGGTGTATGCCTATAAGTAAAGGAGGGTAAGTTTGTGTGTCTTTGTTGTGTACTAGTGTGTTGTGTGGACCATGTTTTTGAGTTTTTTAGGGCGTGGTCATTTGTGGAAGCCTCTGCAGTAGACCTGTGTGAGTTAGGGTGTCTGTGGGTGTGTGTGTGTGTGTGTGTGTGTGTGTGAGGCCCTAGGTGGACACCTATATGAAAAAGACCATGGGTGCTTATGTGTGTTTGTTGTGTTTGTGTGTGTTGTGGGGATCTTATTTTTGAGTTTGCAATGGCAGTGCCAAGTGTGACACCTCTGCTGCAGACTAGTGTAAATGGTTGGTGTGAGTGTGTGTGATGTGTGTCTTTGTGTATGGTCCTATGTGGATGCCTGTAAGAAAAAGACGATGGTTTTTGTGTGTGTCTGTTGTGTATGTGTGTGCTGTGGGACCACATTTGTGAGTTTGCTCTGGCAGTGCCCATTGTGGATGCGTGTGTTGCAAAACTACTGTGTGTGTGTCTGATTGTGTTTGTATCTCATTGTGTGTTCTTGTAGGAAAAAAGATCATGGGTGTTTGTCTTTTTGATTCTGTGTGGGCTGTGGGAACCACCTGTTTGACTTTGCTTTAGGGGTGCAAATGTGGATTCCTCTGCCGGGGACCTTGTGTCAGTGGTATGTTTGTGTGTGTGTGTGTGTGTGTGTGTGTGTGTGTGGCAATATGTGGTGATGCCCATTTTGCATGCCTTAAGAAGAGTACCATGAGTGTTTGTGTGTCTTGTAGGGTCCTCGATTGTGAGTTTGTATGGTGGTGCATGTGTGGATGTGTCTGCCAGAGACGTAGTCTGCGTGCTGTGTTTGTGAATGTGTTTGTTTGTGTGTGACCCTCGGTGGATATTTGTAAGAAAAAACCCTGTGTATTTATTGTTTAGTTTTGTGTTGTTGGGAACATGTTTGGGAATGGAAAGTTCTGTGCCAAGCATGGATTTCATACCCAGATACCTTGTGTGAGTGCTATGTTTTTGTTTTTGGTGTGTGTGATGCCCATTGTGAATGCCTGTAACCAAAAGACCATGGGTGTTTGTGTGTGTTTGTTGTATGTGTGTGTGTTGTGTTGACCATCTTTCTGAGTTTGCTATGGCAGTGCCAATTGTGGATGCCTCTGCTGGGGACCTTGTGTGAGTGCTGTGTGTGTGTGTGTGTGTGTGTGTGTCTTTGCGAGGCCCATTGTGTATGCCTTTCAGAAAAAGGCGATGGGTGTTTGTGTGTGTTTGTTTTGTTTTTGAATGTTCTGGTGACCACATTTGTGACTTTTTCTGGCAGTGTGAAGCGTAGATGACTGTCCCGCACACCCAGTGTGTGTGTGTGTGTGTGTGTGTGTGTGTGCGTGCGGGTGTGTGCGTGTGTTTGTGTGACACTATGAGGATGCCAGCAAGAAAAACCCTGTGTGTGTTTGTTTTTTGTGTGATTTTGAGGTGTCGGGAACACATTTGCGAGTTTGAGAGTGTGGCCTGGTGTGGATGACTCTCCTCGATGCCTTGTGTGAGTGGCATGTTTCCCTTTCTGTGTGTGTGTGTGTGTGTGTGTGTGTGTGTGTGTGTACGCGTATCTGTTTTGGCGTACCATTGTGTATGCCTATAAGAAAAAGATCATGGGATTTCTGTGTGTGTGTGTGTGTGTGTGTGTGTGTGGTGTATGTGTGTGTCGGGACCACGGCTGTGAGATTTCTATGGCGTTTCCAAGTGTGGGTGCCTCTGCCACGGACCTAGTGTGTGTGCTGTGTGTCGGAGTGTATGTGTGTGTGTTTGTGTGAGGCCCATTGTGTCTGAGTGTGAAAAAAAGAACATGGGTGTTTGTGTGTGTTTGTGTTGTAAGTGTATGCTGTGGGGTACATGTATTTGAGTTTGGTAGGGTCCATCCAAGTGTGGATGGCCCTGCCAGGAACCTTGTGTGAGTTCCTTGTGTGTGAGTGTATGTGTGGGTGTGTGTGGGTGTGAGGTCCTATGTGGATGTCTGTCAGAAAAGGACCATGGGTGTTTGTGTGTGGTTGTTTCTATGTCTGTGATGTGGGGACCACCATTGTGAGTTTGTTTTGGCACTGCCAAGTGTGGATGCCTCTGCCATTGATCTAGTTGTGTTGTGTGTTGAAGTGTGTGTGTGTGTGTGTGTTTGTGAGGCCCGTTGTGTATGTGTATAAGCAAACGAACATGAATTTCTGTGTCTTGGTGTGGTCCTGATTGTTGTGGGTACGAGGTTTGTGAGTGTGTCAGGACGTGTTCAAGTGTGGACAGCTCTGCCCGACACAGTGTGTGAGTGCTGTGTGTGTGTGTGTGTGTGTGTGTCTGGTCCCTTGTGCATGCCTATAAGAGAAAGAGCAGGGGTGTTTGTGTGTGTTGGTGTATGTGTGTGTTGTGGGGTCCAGCTTTGTGACTTTGCTATGGCAGTGTCAAGTGTGGATGTCTCTTCCATTGATATAGTGTGTTTGTTGGTTGCTTGACTGTGTGTCTGTGTGTTTGTGTGAGACTCATTGTGTGTGCTGTAAGATCAACCCGTGGGTGTTTCTGTGTCTTTGTTGTGTACATGTGTGTTGTGCGGACCACGTT